>NW_026697337.1:0-20685 GCF_030435755.1 Ochotona princeps | reverse complement strand
GCAACTTCAGCGCCACAGCCGCTTTCAGATAGCCCTCAATGCAAAGGCTCTAGACGCAAATATTGGTGTGAGAGCTAATTCAATCAAGGAAACACTGCATGTTGGTGAAGGGCATATTGAAGAAGGATCAGCCGAGTGGTTCTTGTGGGAGAACAACTCCATTTGGCTCACTAACTTCACACACCATCAGGGTTCAAAGCAGCTCTCAAGGAAACTCAGTTTTCACACTCTATGCTTAGTGCCCTTTGAGTGCCTAGCACTGAAATGAAGCTTGGTGAGCATCCCACACAAACGAATGCTCCACATGCGGGTTTCACTTGCCACCAACTCCACATTCACAGGCAACTTAAGCGCCACAGCCGCTTTCTGATAGCCCTCAATGCAAAGGCTCTAGACGCAAATATTTGGTGTGAGAGCTAATTCAATCAAGGAAAACACTGCATGTTGGTGAAGGGCATATTGAAGAAGGATCAGCCGAGTGGTTCTTGTGGGAGAACAACTCCATTTGGCTCACTAACTTCACACACCATCAGGCTTCCAAGCAGCTCTCAAGGAAACTCAGTTTTCACACTCTATGCTTAGTGCCCTTTGAGTGCCTAGCACTGAAATGAAGCTTGGTGAGCATCCCACACAAACGAATGCTCCACATGCGGGTTTCACATGCCACCAACTCCACATTCACAGGCAACTTCAGCGCCACAGCCATTTTCAGATAGCCCTCAATGCAAAGGCTCTAGACGCAAATATTGGTGTGAGAGCTAATTCAATCAAGGGAAACACTGCATGTTGGTGAAGGGCATATTGAAGAAGGATCAGCCGAGTGGTTCTTGTGGGAGAACAACTCCATTTGGCTCACTAACTTCACACACCATCAGGCTTCCAAGCAGCTCTCAAGGAAACTCAGTTTCCACACTCTATGCTTAGTGCCCTTTGAGTGCCTAGGACTGAAATGAAGCTTGGTGAGCGTCCCACACAAACGAATGCTCCACATGCGGGTTCCACATGCCACCAACTCCACATTCTCAGGCAACTTCAGCGCCACAGCCATTTTCAGATAGCCCTCAATGCAAAGGCTCTAGACGTAAATATTGGTGTGAGAGCTAATTCAATCAAGGAAACACTGCATGTTGGTGAAGGGCATATGGAAGAAGGATCAGCCGAGTGGTTCTTGTGGGAGAACAACTCCATTTGGCTCACTAACTTCACACAGCATCAGGCTCCAAGCAGCTCTCAAGGAAACTCAGTTTTCACACTCTATGCTTAGTGCCCTTTGAGTTCATTATCTAGGAATGAACCTGGTAGAGCATCCCACACAAACGAATGCTCCACATGCAGGTTTCACATGCCACCAACTCCACATTCTCAGGCAACTTCAGTGCCACAGCCATTTTCAGATAGCCCTCAATGCAAAGCCTCTAGACGTAAATATTGGTGTGAGAGCTAATTCAATCAAGGAAACACTGCATGTTGGTGTAGGGCATATTGAAGAAGAATCAGTCGAGTAGTTCTTGTGGGAGAACAACTCCATTTGGCTCACTAACTTCACACACCATCAGGCTTCCAAGCAGCTCTCAAGGAAACTCAGTTTTCACACTCTATGCTTAGTGCCCTTTGAGTGAATTATCTAGGAATGAACCTGGTAGAGCATCCCACACAAACGAATATTCCACATGCGGGTTTCACATGCCACCAACTCCACATTCACAGGCAACTTCAGCGCCACAGCCGTTTTCAGAAAGCCCTCAATGCAAAGGCTCTAGACGCAAATATTGGTGTGAGAGCTAATTCAATCAAGGAAACACTGCATGTTGCTGAAGGGCATATTGAAGAAGAATCAGTCGAGTAGTTCTTGTGGAGAACAACTCCATTTGGCTCACTAACTTCACACACCATCAGGCTTCCAAGCAGCTCTCAAGGAAACTCAGTTTTCACACTCTATGCTTAGTGCCCTTTGAGTGCCTAGGACTGGAATAAATCTTGGTGAGCATCCCACACAAACGAATGCTCCACATGCGGGTTCCACATGCCACCAACTCCACATTCTCAGGCAACTTCAGCGCCACAGCCATTTTCAGATAGCCCTCAATGCAAAGGCTCTAGACGCAAATATTGGTGTGAGAGCTAATTCAATCAAGGAAACACTGCATGTTGGTGAAGGGCATATTGAAGAAGGATCAGCCGAGTGGTTCTTGTGGGAGAACAACTCCATTTGGCTCACTAACTTCACACACCATCAGGCTTCCAAGCAGCTCTCAAGGAAACTCAGTTTTCACACTCTATGATTAGTGCCCTTTGAGTGCATTATCTAGGAATGAACCAAGTAGAGCATCCCACACAAACGAATGCTCCACATGCGGGTTTCACATGCCACCAACTCCACATTCACAGGCAACTTCAGCGCCACAGCCGTTTTCAGATAGCCCTCAATGCAAAGGCTCTAGACGCAAATATTGGTGTGAGAGCTAATTCAATCAAGGAAACACTGCATGTTGGTGAAGGGCAAATTGAAGAAGGATCAGCCGAGTGGTTCTTGTGGGAGAACAACTCCATTTGGCTCACTAACTTCACACACCATTAGGCTTCAAGCAGCTCTCAAGGAAACTCAGTTTTCACACTCTATGCTTAGTGCCCTTTGAGTGCATTATCTAGGAATGAACCTGGTAGAGCATCCCACACAAACGAATGCTGCACATGCGGGTTTCACATGCCACCACTCCACATTCAGAGGCAACTTCAGCGCCACAGCCGTTTTCAGATAGCCCTCAATGCAAAGGCTCTAGACGCAAATATTCGTGTGGAGAGCTAATTCAATCAAGGAAACACTGCATGTTGGTGAAGGGCATATTGAAGAAGGATCAGCCGAGTGGTTCTTGTGGGAGAACAACTCCATTTGGCTCACTAACTTCACACACAATCAGGCTTCCAAGCAGCTCGCAAGGAAACTCAGTTTTCACACTCTATGCTTAGTGCCCTTTGAGTGGCTAGGACTGAAATGAATCTTGGTGAGCATCCCACACAAACGAATGCTCCACATGCGGGTTTCACATGCCACCAACTCCACATTCACAGGCAACTTCAGCGCCACAGCCATTTTCAGATAGCCCTCAATGCAAAGGCTCTAACGCAAATATTGGTGTGAGAGCTAATTCAATCAAGGAAACACTGCATGTTGGTGAAGGGCATATTGAAGAAGAATCAGCCGAGTAGTTCTTGTGGGAGAACAACTCCATTTGGCTCACTAACTTCACACACCATCAGGCTTCCAAGCAGCTCTCAAGGAAACTCAGTTTTCACACTCTATGCTTAGTGCCCTTTGAGTGCCTAGGACTGGAATAAATCTTGGTGAGCATCCCACACAAACGAATGCTCCACATGCGGGTTTCACATGCCACCAACTCCACATTCACAGGCAACTTCAGCGCCACAGCCGTTTTCAGATAGCCCTCAATGCAAAGGCTCTAGACGCAAATATTGGTGTGAGAGCTAATTCAATCAAGGAAACACTGCATGTTGGTGAAGGGCATATTGAAGAAGGATCAGCCGAGTGGTTCTTGTGGGAGAACAACTCCATTTGGCTCACTAACTTCACACACCATCAGGCTTCCAAGCAGCTCTCAAGGAAACTCAGTTTTCACACTCTATGCTTAGTGCCCTTTGAGTGCATTATCTAGGAATGAACCAAGTAGAGCATCCCACACAAACGAATGCTCCACATGCGGGTTTCACATGCCACCAACTCCACATTCACAGGCAACTTCAGCGCCACAGCCGCTTTCAGATAGCCATCAATGCAAAGGCTCTAGACGCAAATATTGGTGTGAGAGCTAATTCAATCAAGGAAACACTGCATGTTGGTGAAGGGCATATTGAAGAAGGATCAGCCGAGTGGTTCTTGTGGGAGAACAACTCCATTTGGCTCACTAACTTCACACACCATCAGGCTTCCAAGCAGCTCTCAAGGAAACTCAGTTTTCACACTCTATGCTTAGTGGCCCTTTGAGTGCATTATCTAGGAATGAACCAAGTAGAGCATCCCACATAAACGAATGCTCCACATGCAGGTTTGACATGCTACCAACTCCACATTCACAGGCAACTTCAGCGCCACAGCCGTTTTCAGATACCTCTCAATGCAAAGGCTCTAGACGCAAATATTGGTGTGAGAGCTAATTCAATCAAGGAAACACTGCATGTTGGTGAAGGGCATATTGAAGAAGGATCAGCCGAGTGGTTCTTGTGGGAGAACAACTCCATTTGGCTCACTAACTTCACACACCATCAGGCTTCCAAACAGCTCTCAAGGAAACTCAGTTTTCACACTCTATGCTTAGTGCCCTTTGAGTTCATTATCTAGGAATGAACCTGGTAGAGCATCCCACACAAACGAATGCTCCACATGCGGGTTTCACATGCCACCAACTCCACATTCACAGGCAACTTCAGCGCCACAGCCGTTTTCAGATAGCCCTCAATGCAAAGGCTCTAGACGCAAATATTGGTGTGAGAGCTAATTCAATCAAGGAAACACTGCATGTTGGTGAAGGGCATATTGAAGAAGGATCAGCCGAGTGGTTCTTGTGGGAGAACAACTCCATTTGGCTCACTAACTTCACACACCATCAGGCTTCCAAGCAGCTCGCAAGGAAACTCAGTTTTCACACTCTATGCTTAGTGCCCTTTGAGTGCCTAGGACTGGAATAAATCTTGGTGAGCATCCCACACAAACGAATGCTCCACATGCGGGTTCCACATGCCACCAACTCCACATTCTCAGGCAACTTCAGCGCCACAGCCATTTTCAGATAGCCCTCAATGCAAAGGCTCTAGACGCAAATATTGGTGTGAGAGCTAATTCAATCAAGGAAACACTGCATGTTGGTGAAGGGCATATGGAAGAAGGATCAGCCGAGTGGTTCTTGTGGGAGAACAACTCCATTTGGCTCACTAACTTCACACACCATCAGGCTTCCAAGCAGCTCTCAAGGAAACTCAGTTTTCACACTCTATGATTAGTGCCCTTTGAGGGCATTATCTAGGAATGAACCAAGTAGAGCATCCCACACAAACGAATGCTCCACATGCGGGTTTCACATGCCACCAACTCCACATTCTCAGGCAACTTCAGCGCCACAGCCGTTTTCAGATAGCCCTCAATGCAAAGGCTCTAGACGCAAATATTGGTGTGAGAGCTAATTCAATCAAGGAAACACTGCATGTTGGTGAAGGGCATATTGAAGAAGGATCAGCCGAGTGGTTCTTGTGGGAGAACAACTCCATTTGGCTCACTAACTTCACACACCATCAGGCTTCCAAGCAGCTCTCAAGGAAACTCAGTTTTCACACTCTATGCTTAGTGCCCTTTGAGTGCCTAGCACTGAAATGAAGCTTGGTGAGCATCCCACACAAACGAATGCTCCACATGCGGGTTTCACATGCCACCAACTCCACATTCACAGGCAACTTCAGCGCCACAGCCGCTTTCAGATAGCCCTCAATGCAAAGGCTCTAGACGCAAATATTGGTGTGAGAGCTAATTCAATCAAGGAAACACTGCATGTTGGTGAAGGGCATATTGAAGAAGGATCAGCCGAGTGGTTCTTGTGGGAGAACAACTCCATTTGGCTCACTAACTTCACACACCATCAGGCTTCAAAGCAGCTCTCAAGGAAACTCAGTTTTCACACTCTATGCTTAGTGCCCTTTGAGTGCATTATCTAGGAATGAACCTGGTAGAGCATCCCACACAAATGAATGCTCCACATGCGGGTTTCACATGCCACCAACTCCACATTCACAGGCAACTTCAGCGCCACAGCCGTTTTCAGATAGCCCTCAATGCAAAGGCTCTAGACGCAAATATTGGTGTGAGAGCTAATTCAATCAAGGAAACACTGCATGTTGGTGAAGGGCATATTGAAGAAGGATCAGCCGAGTGGTTCTTGTGGGAGAACAACTCCATTTGGCTCACTAACTTCACACAGCATCAGGCTTCCAAGCAGCTCTCAAGGAATCTCAGTTTTCACACTCTATGCTTAGTGCCCTTTGAGTGCCTAGCACTGAAATGAAGCTTGGTGAGCATCCCACACAAACGAATGCTCCACATGTGGGTTTCACATGCCACCAACTCCACATTCACAGGCAACTTCAGCGCCACAGCCGCTTTCAGATAGCCCTGAATGCAAAGGCTCTAGAGGCAAATATTGGTGTGAGAGCTAATTCAATCAAGGAAACACTGCATGTTGGTGAAGGGCATATTGAAGAAGGATCAGCCGAGTGGTTCTTGTGGGAGAACAACTCCATTTGGCTCACTAACTTCACACACCATCAGGCTTCAAAGCAGCTCTCAAGGAAACTCAGTTTTCACACTCTATGCTTAGTGCCCTTTGAGTGCCTAGGACTGAAATGAAGCTTGGTGAGCATCCCACACAAACGAATGCTCCACATGCGGGTTCCACATGCCACCAACTCCACATTCTCAGGCAACTTCAGCGCCACAGCCATTTTCAGATAGCCCTCAATGCAAAGGCTCTAGACGTAAATATTGGTGTGAGAGCTAATTCAATCAAGGAAACACTGCATGTTGGTGAAGGGCATATGGAAGAAGGATCAGCCGAGTGGTTCTTGTGGGAGAACAACTCCATTTGGCTCACTAACTTCACACAGCATCAGGCTCCAAGCAGCTCTCAAGGAAACTCAGTTTTCACACTCTATGCTTAGTGCCCTTTGAGTTCATTATCTAGGAATGAACCTGGTAGAGCATCCCACACAAACGAATGCTCCACATGCAGGTTTCACATGCCACCAACTCCACATTCTCAGGCAACTTCAGTGCCACAGCCATTTTCAGATAGCCCTCAATGCAAAGCCTCTAGACGTAAATATTGGTGTGAGAGCTAATTCAATCAAGGAAACACTGCATGTTGGTGTAGGGCATATTGAAGAAGAATCAGTCGAGTAGTTCTTGTGGGAGAACAACTCCATTTGGCTCACTAACTTCACACACCATCAGGCTTCCAAGCAGCTCTCAAGGAAACTCAGTTTTCACACTCTATGCTTAGTGCCCTTTGAGTGCATTATCTAGGAATGAACCTGGTAGAGCATCCCACACAAACGAATGCTCCACATGCGGGTTTCACATGCCACCAACTCCACATTCACAGGCAACTTCAGCGCCACAGCCGTTTTCAGATAGCCCTCAATGCAAAGGCTCTAGACGCAAATATTGGTGTGAGAGCTAATTCAATCAAGGAAACACTGCATGTTGCTGAAGGGCATATTGAAGAAGAATCAGTCGAATAGTTCTTGTGGGAGAACAACTCCATTTGGCTCACTAACTTCACACACCATCAGGCTTCCAAGCAGCTCTCAAGGAAACTCAGTTTTCACACTCTATGCTTAGTGCCCTTTGAGTGCATTATCTAGGAATGAACCTGGTAGAGCATCCCACACAAATGAATGCTCCACATGCGGGTTTCACATGCCACCAACTCCACATTCACAGGCAACTTCAGCGCCACAGCCGTTTTCAGATAGCCCTCAATGCAAAGGCTCTAGACGCAAATATTGGTGTGAGAGCTAATTCAATCAAGGAAACACTGCATGTTGGTGAAGGGCATATTGAAGAAGGATCAGCCGAGTGGTTCTTGTGGGAGAACAACTCCATTTGGCTCACTAACTTCACACACCATCAGGCTTCCAAGCAGCTCTCAAGGAAACTCAGTTTTCACACTCTATGCTTAGTGCCCTTTCACTGCATTATCTAGGAATGAACCTGGTAGAGCATCCCACACAAACGAATGCTCCACATGCGGGTTCCACATGCCACCAACTCCACATTCACAGGCAACTTCAGCGCCACAGCCGCTTTCTGATAGCCCTCAATGCAAAGGCTCTAGACGCAAATATTGGTGTGAGAGCTAATTCAATCAAGGAAACACTGCATGTTGGTGAAGGGCATATTGAAGAAGGATCAGCCGAGTGGTTCTTGTGGGAGAACAACTCCATTTGGCTCACTAACTTCACACACCATCAGGCTTCCAAGCAGCTCTCAAGGAAACTCAGGTTTCACACTCTATGCTTAGTGCCCTTTGAGTGCATTATCTAGGAATGAACCTGGTAGAGCATCCCACACAAACGAATGCTCCACATGCGGGTTCCACATGCCACCAACTCCACATTCACAAGCAACTTCAGCGCCACAGCCGCTTTCACATAGCCCTCAATGCAAAGGCTCTAGACGCAAATATTGGTGTGAGAGCTAATTCAATCAAGGAAACACTGCATGTTGGTGAAGGGCATATTGAAGAAGGATCAGCCGAGTGGTTCTTGTGGGAGAACAACTCCATTTGGCTCACTAACTTCACACACCATCAGGCTTCCAAGCAGCTCTCAAGGAAACTCAGTTTTCACACTCTATGCTTAGTGCCCTTTGAGTGCCTAGCACTGAAATGAAGCTTGGTGAGCATCCCACACAAACGAATGCTCCACATGCGGGTTTCACATGCCACCAACTCCACATTCACAGGCAACTTCAGCGCCACAGCCGCTTTCACATAGTCCTCAATGCAAAGGCTCTAGACGCAAATATTGGTGTGAGAGCTAATTCAATCATGGAAACACTGCATGTTGGTGAAGGGCATATTGAAGAAGGATCAGCCGAGTGGTTCTTGTGGGAGAACAACTCCATTTGGCTCACTAACTTCACACACCATCAGGCTTCCAAGCAGCTCTCAAGGAAACTCAGTTTTCACACTCTATGCTTAGTGCCCTTTCACTGCATTATCTAGGAATGAACCTGGTAGAGCATCCCACACAAACGAATGCTCCACATGCGGGTTCCACATGCCACCAACTCCACATTCACAGGCAACTTCAGCGCCACAGCCGCTTTCACATAGCCCTCAATGCAAAGGCTCTAGACGCAAATATTGGTGTGAGAGCTAATTCAATCAAGGAAACACTGCATGTTGGTGAAGGGCATATGGAAGAAGGATCAGCCGAGTGGTTCTTGTGGGAGAACAACTCCATTTGGCTCACTAACTTCACACACCATCAGGCTTCAAAGCAGCTCTCAAGGAAACTCAGTTTTCACACTCTATGCTTAGTGCCCTTTGAGTGCCTAGCACTGAAATGAAGCTTGGTGAGCATCCCACACAAACGAATGCTCCACATGCGGGTTTCACATGCCACCAACTCCACATTCACAGGCAACTTCAGCGCCACAGCCGCTTTCTGATAGCCCTCAATGCAAAGGCTCTAGACGCAAATATTGGTGTGAGAGCTAATTCAATCAAGGAAACACTGCATGTTGGTGAAGGGCATATTGAAGAAGGATCAGCCGAGTGGTTCTTGTGGGAGAACAACTCCATTTGGCTCACTAACTTCACACACCATCAGGCTTCCAAGCAGCTCTCAAGGAAACTCAGGTTTCACACTCTATGCTTAGTGCCCTTTGAGTGCATTATCTAGGAATGAACCTGGTAGAGCATCCCACACAAACGAATGCTCCACATGCGGGTTCCACATGCCACCAACTCCACATTCACAGGCAACTTCAGCGCCACAGCCGCTTTCAGATAGCCCTCAATGCAAAGGCTCTAGACGCAAATATTGGTGTGAGAGCTAATTCAATCAAGGAAACACTGCATGTTGGTGAAGGGCATATTGAAGAAGGATCAGCCGAGTGGTTCTTGTGGGAGAACAACTCCATTTGGCTCACTAACTTCACACACCATCAGGGTTCAAAGCAGCTCTCAAGGAAACTCAGTTTTCACACTCTATGCTTAGTGCCCTTTGAGTGCCTAGCACTGAAATGAAGCTTGGTGAGCATCCCACACAAACGAATGCTCCACATGCGGGTTTCACTTGCCACCAACTCCACATTCACAGGCAACTTAAGCGCCACAGCCGCTTTCTGATAGCCCTCAATGCAAAGGCTCTAGACGCAAATATTGGTGTGAGAGCTAATTCAATCAAGGAAACACTGCATGTTGGTGAAGGGCATATTGAAGAAGGATCAGCCGAGTGGTTCTTGTGGGAGAACAACTCCATTTGGCTCACTAACTTCACACACCATCAGGCTTCCAAGCAGCTCTCAAGGAAACTCAGTTTTCACACTCTATGCTTAGTGCCCTTTGAGTGCCTAGCACTGAAATGAAGCTTGGTGAGCATCCCACACAAACGAATGCTCCACATGCGGGTTTCACATGCCACCAACTCCACATTCACAGGCAACTTCAGCGCCACAGCCGCTTTCAGATAGCCCTCAATGCAAAGGCTCTAGACGCAAATATTGGTGTGAGAGCTAATTCAATCAAGGAAACACTGCATGTTGGTGAAGGGCATATTGAAGAAGGATCAGCCGAGTGGTTCTTGTGGGAGAACAACTCCATTTGGCTCACTAACTTCACACACCATCAGGCTTCCAAGCAGCTCTCAAGGAAACTCAGTTTCCACACTCTATGCTTAGTGCCCTTTGAGTGCCTAGGACTGAAATGAAGCTTGGTGAGCGTCCCACACAAACGAATGCTCCACATGCGGGTTCCACATGCCACCAACTCCACATTCTCAGGCAACTTCAGCGCCACAGCCATTTTCAGATAGCCCTCAATGCAAAGGCTCTAGACGTAAATATTGGTGTGAGAGCTAATTCAATCAAGGAAACACTGCATGTTGGTGAAGGGCATATGGAAGAAGGATCAGCCGAGTGGTTCTTGTGGGAGAACAACTCCATTTGGCTCACTAACTTCACACAGCATCAGGCTCCAAGCAGCTCTCAAGGAAACTCAGTTTTCACACTCTATGCTTAGTGCCCTTTGAGTTCATTATCTAGGAATGAACCTGGTAGAGCATCCCACACAAACGAATGCTCCACATGCAGGTTTCACATGCCACCAACTCCACATTCTCAGGCAACTTCAGTGCCACAGCCATTTTCAGATAGCCCTCAATGCAAAGCCTCTAGACGTAAATATTGGTGTGAGAGCTAATTCAATCAAGGAAACACTGCATGTTGGTGTAGGGCATATTGAAGAAGAATCAGTCGAGTAGTTCTTGTGGGAGAACAACTCCATTTGGCTCACTAACTTCACACACCATCAGGCTTCCAAGCAGCTCTCAAGGAAACTCAGTTTTCACACTCTATGCTTAGTGCCCTTTGAGTGAATTATCTAGGAATGAACCTGGTAGAGCATCCCACACAAACGAATATTCCACATGCGGGTTTCACATGCCACCAACTCCACATTCACAGGCAACTTCAGCGCCACAGCCGTTTTCAGAAAGCCCTCAATGCAAAGGCTCTAGACGCAAATATTGGTGTGAGAGCTAATTCAATCAAGGAAACACTGCATGTTGCTGAAGGGCATATTGAAGAAGAATCAGTCGAGTAGTTCTTGTGGGAGAACAACTCCATTTGGCTCACTAACTTCACACACCATCAGGCTTCCAAGCAGCTCTCAAGGAAACTCAGTTTTCACACTCTATGCTTAGTGCCCTTTGAGTGCCTAGGACTGGAATAAATCTTGGTGAGCATCCCACACAAACGAATGCTCCACATGCGGGTTCCACATGCCACCAACTCCACATTCTCAGGCAACTTCAGCGCCACAGCCATTTTCAGATAGCCCTCAATGCAAAGGCTCTAGACGCAAATATTGGTGTGAGAGCTAATTCAATCAAGGAAACACTGCATGTTGGTGAAGGGCATATTGAAGAAGGATCAGCCGAGTGGTTCTTGTGGGAGAACAACTCCATTTGGCTCACTAACTTCACACACCATCAGGCTTCCAAGCAGCTCTCAAGGAAACTCAGTTTTCACACTCTATGATTAGTGCCCTTTGAGTGCATTATCTAGGAATGAACCAAGTAGAGCATCCCACACAAACGAATGCTCCACATGCGGGTTTCACATGCCACCAACTCCACATTCACAGGCAACTTCAGCGCCACAGCCGTTTTCAGATAGCCCTCAATGCAAAGGCTCTAGACGCAAATATTGGTGTGAGAGCTAATTCAATCAAGGAAACACTGCATGTTGGTGAAGGGCAAATTGAAGAAGGATCAGCCGAGTGGTTCTTGTGGGAGAACAACTCCATTTGGCTCACTAACTTCACACACCATTAGGCTTCCAAGCAGCTCTCAAGGAAACTCAGTTTTCACACTCTATGCTTAGTGCCCTTTGAGTGCATTATCTAGGAATGAACCTGGTAGAGCATCCCACACAAACGAATGCTGCACATGCGGGTTTCACATGCCACCAACTCCACATTCAGAGGCAACTTCAGCGCCACAGCCGTTTTCAGATAGCCCTCAATGCAAAGGCTCTAGACGCAAATATTCGTGTGAGAGCTAATTCAATCAAGGAAACACTGCATGTTGGTGAAGGGCATATTGAAGAAGGATCAGCCGAGTGGTTCTTGTGGGAGAACAACTCCATTTGGCTCACTAACTTCACACACAATCAGGCTTCCAAGCAGCTCGCAAGGAAACTCAGTTTTCACACTCTATGCTTAGTGCCCTTTGAGTGGCTAGGACTGAAATGAATCTTGGTGAGCATCCCACACAAACGAATGCTCCACATGCGGGTTTCACATGCCACCAACTCCACATTCACAGGCAACTTCAGCGCCACAGCCATTTTCAGATAGCCCTCAATGCAAAGGCTCTAACGCAAATATTGGTGTGAGAGCTAATTCAATCAAGGAAACACTGCATGTTGGTGAAGGGCATATTGAAGAAGAATCAGCCGAGTAGTTCTTGTGGGAGAACAACTCCATTTGGCTCACTAACTTCACACACCATCAGGCTTCCAAGCAGCTCTCAAGGAAACTCAGTTTTCACACTCTATGCTTAGTGCCCTTTGAGTGCCTAGGACTGGAATAAATCTTGGTGAGCATCCCACACAAACGAATGCTCCACATGCGGGTTTCACATGCCACCAACTCCACATTCACAGGCAACTTCAGCGCCACAGCCGTTTTCAGATAGCCCTCAATGCAAAGGCTCTAGACGCAAATATTGGTGTGAGAGCTAATTCAATCAAGGAAACACTGCATGTTGGTGAAGGGCATATTGAAGAAGGATCAGCCGACTGGTTCTTGTGGGAGAACAACTCCATTTGGCTCACTAACTTCACACACCATCAGGCTTCCAAGCAGCTCTCAAGGAAACTCAGTTTTCACACTCTATGCTTAGTGCCCTTTGAGTGCATTATCTAGGAATGAACCAAGTAGAGCATCCCACACAAACGAATGCTCCACATGCGGGTTTCACATGCCACCAACTCCACATTCACAGGCAACTTCAGCGCCACAGCCGCTTTCAGATAGCCATCAATGCAAAGGCTCTAGACGCAAATATTGGTGTGAGAGCTAATTCAATCAAGGAAACACTGCATGTTGGTGAAGGGCATATTGAAGAAGGATCAGCCGAGTGGTTCTTGTGGGAGAACAACTCCATTTGGCTCACTAACTTCACACACCATCAGGCTTCCAAGCAGCTCTCAAGGAAACTCAGTTTTCACACTCTATGCTTAGTGCCCTTTGAGTGCATTATCTAGGAATGAACCAAGTAGAGCATCCCACATAAACGAATGCTCCACATGCAGGTTTGACATGCTACCAACTCCACATTCACAGGCAACTTCAGCGCCACAGCCGTTTTCAGATACCTCTCAATGCAAAGGCTCTAGACGCAAATATTGGTGTGAGAGCTAATTCAATCAAGGAAACACTGCATGTTGGTGAAGGGCATATTGAAGAAGGATCAGCCGAGTGGTTCTTGTGGGAGAACAACTCCATTTGGCTCACTAACTTCACACACCATCAGGCTTCCAAACAGCTCTCAAGGAAACTCAGTTTTCACACTCTATGCTTAGTGCCCTTTGAGTTCATTATCTAGGAATGAACCTGGTAGAGCATCCCACACAAACGAATGCTCCACATGCGGGTTTCACATGCCACCAACTCCACATTCACAGGCAACTTCAGCGCCACAGCCGTTTTCAGATAGCCCTCAATGCAAAGGCTCTAGACGCAAATATTGGTGTGAGAGCTAATTCAATCAAGGAAACACTGCATGTTGGTGAAGGGCATATTGAAGAAGGATCAGCCGAGTGGTTCTTGTGGGAGAACAACTCCATTTGGCTCACTAACTTCACACACCATCAGGCTTCCAAGCAGCTCGCAAGGAAACTCAGTTTTCACACTCTATGCTTAGTGCCCTTTGAGTGCCTAGGACTGGAATAAATCTTGGTGAGCATCCCACACAAACGAATGCTCCACATGCGGGTTCCACATGCCACCAACTCCACATTCTCAGGCAACTTCAGCGCCACAGCCATTTTCAGATAGCCCTCAATGCAAAGGCTCTAGACGCAAATATTGGTGTGAGAGCTAATTCAATCAAGGAAACACTGCATGTTGGTGAAGGGCATATTGAAGAAGGATCAGCCGAGTGGTTCTTGTGGGAGAACAACTCCATTTGGCTCACTAACTTCACACACCATCAGGCTTCCAAGCAGCTCTCAAGGAAACTCAGTTTTCACACTCTATGATTAGTGCCCTTTGAGGGCATTATCTAGGAATGAACCAAGTAGAGCATCCCACACAAACGAATGCTCCACATGCGGGTTTCACATGCCACCAACTCCACATTCTCAGGCAACTTCAGCGCCACAGCCGTTTTCAGATAACCCTCAATGCAAAGGCTCTAGACGCAAATATTGGTGTGAGAGCTAATTCAATCAAGGAAACACTGCATGTTGGTGAAGGGCATATTGAAGAAGGATCAGCCGAGTGGTTCTTGTGGGAGAACAACTCCATTTGGCTCACTAACTTCACACACCATTAGGCTTCCAAGCAGCTCTCAAGGAAACTCAGTTTTCACACTCTATGCTTAGTGCCCTTTGAGTGCATTATCTAGGAATGAACCTGGTAGAGCATCCCACACAAACGAATGCTGCACATGCGGGTTTCACATGCCACCAACTCCACATTCACAGGCAACTTCAGCGCCACAGCCGTTTTCAGATAGCCCTCAATGCAAAGGCTCTAGACGCAAATATTGGTGTGAGAGCTAATTCAATCAAGGAAACACTGCATGTTGGTGAAGGGCATATTGAAGAAGGATCAGCCGAGTGGTTCTTGTGGGAGAACAACTCCATTTGGCTCACTAACTTCACACACAATCAGGCTTCCAAGCAGCTCGCAAGGAAACTCAGTTTTCACACTCTATGCTTAGTGCCCTTTGAGTGGCTAGGACTGAAATGAATCTTGGTGAGCATCCCACACAAACGAATGCTCCACATGCGGGTTTCACATGCCACCAACTCCACATTCACAGGCAACTTCAGCGCCACAACCATTTTCTGATAGCCCTCAATGCAAAGGCTCTAACGCAAATATTGGTGTGAGAGCTAATTCAATCAAGGAAACACTGCATGTTGGTGAAGGGCATATTGAAGAAGGATCAGCCAAGTGGTTCTTGTGGAAGAACAACTCCATTTGGCTCACTAACTTCACACACCATCAGGCTTCCAAGCAGCTCTCAAGGAAACTCAGTTTTCACACTCTATGCTTAGTGCCCTTTGAGTGCCTAGGACTGGAATAAATCTTGGTGAGCATCCCACACAAACGAATGCTGCACATGCGGGTTTCACATGCCACCAACTCCACATTCACAGGCAACTTCAGCGCCACAGCCGTTTTCAGATAGCCCTCAATGCAAAGGCTCTAGACGCAAATATTGGTGTGAGAGCTAATTCAATCAAGGAAACACTGCATGTTGGTGAAGGGCATATTGAAGAAGGATCAGCCGACTGGTTCTTGTGGGAGAACAACTCCATTTGGCTCACTAACTTCACACACCATCAGGCTTCCAAGCAGCTCTCAAGGAAACTCAGTTTTCACACTCTATGATTAGTGCCCTTTGAGTGCATTATCTAGGAATGAACCAAGTAGAGCATCCCACACAAACGAATGCTCCACATGCGGGTTTCACATGCCACCAACTCCACATTCACAGGCAACTTCAGCGCCACAGCCGTTTTCAGATAGCCCTCAATGCAAAGGCTCTAGACGCAAATATTGGTGTGAGAGCTAATTCAATCAAGGAAACACTGCATGTTGGTGAAGGGCATATTGAAGAAGGATCAGCCGAGTGGTTCTTGTGGGAGAACAACTCCATTTGGCTCACTAACTTCACACACCATTAGGCTTCCAAGCAGCTCTCAAGGAAACTCAGTTTTCACACTCTATGCTTAGTGCCCTTTGAGTGCATTATCTAGCAATGAACCTGGTAGAGCATCCCACACAAACGAATGCTGCACATGCGGGTTTCACATGCCACCAACTCCACATTCAGAGGCAACTTCAGCGCCACAGCCGTTTTCAGATAGCCCTCAATGCAAAGGCTCTAGACGCAAATATTGGTGTGAGAGCTAATTCAATCAAGGAAACACTGCATGTTGGTGAAGGGCATATTGAAGAAGGATCAGCCGAGTGGTTCTTGTGGGAGAACAACTCCATTTGGCTCACTAACTTCACACACCATCAGGCTTCCAAGCAGCTCGCAAGGAAACTCAGTTTTCACACTCTATGCTTAGTGCCCTTTGAGTGGCTAGGACTGAAATGAATCTTGGTGAGCATCCCACACAAACGAATGCTCCACATGCGGGTTTCACATGCCACCAACTCCACATTCACAGGCAACTTCAGCGCCACAACCATTTTCAGATAGCCCTCAATGCAAAGGCTCTAACGCAAATATTGGTGTGAGAGCTAATTCAATCAAGGAAACACTGCATGTTGGTGAAGGGCATATTGAAGAAGAATCAGCCGAGTAGTTCTTGTGGGAGAACAACTCCATTTGGCTCACTAACTTCACACACCATCAGGCTTCCAAGCAGCTCTCAAGGAAACTCAGTTTTCACACTCTATGCTTAGTGCCCTTTGAGTGCCTAGGACTGGAATAAATCTTGGTGAGCATCCCACACAAACGAATGCTGCACATGCGGGTTTCACATGCCACCAACTCCACATTCACAGGCAACTTCAGCGCCACAGCCGTTTTCAGATAGCCCTCAATGCAAAGGCTCTAGACGCAAATATTGGTGTGAGAGCTAATTCAATCAAGGAAACACTGCATGTTGGTGAAGGGCATATTGAAGAAGGATCAGCCGAGTGGTTCTTGTGGGAGAACAACTCCATTTGGCTCACTAACTTCACACACCATCAGGCTTCCAAGCAGCTCTCAAGGAAACTCAGTTTTCACACTCTATGCTTAGTGCCCTTTGAGTGCATTATCTAGGAATGAACCTGGTAGAGCATCCCACACAAACGAATGCTCCACATGCGGGTTTCACATGCCACCAACTCCACATTCACAGGCAACTTCAGCGCCACAGCCGCTATCAGATAGCCCTCAATGCAAAGGCTCTAGAGGCAAATATTGGTGTGAGAGCTAATTCAATCAAGGAAACACTGCATGTTGGTGAAGGGCATATTGAAGAAGGATCAGCCGAGTGGTTCTTGTGGGAGAACAACTCCATTTGGCTCACTAACTTCACACACCATTAGGCTTCCAAGCAGCTCTCAAGGAAACTCAGTTTTCACACTCTATGCTTAGTGCCCTTTGAGTGCATTATCTAGGAATGAACCTGGTAGAGCATCCCACACAAACGAATGCTGCACATGCGGGTTTCACATGCCACCAACTCCACATTCAGAGGCAACTTCAGCGCCACAGCCGTTTTCAGATAGCCCTCAATGCAAAGGCTCTAGACGCAAATATTGGTGTGAGAGCTAATTCAATCAAGGAAACACTGCATGTTGGTGAAGGGCATATTGAAGAAGGATCAGCCGAGTGGCTCTTGTGGGAGAACAACTCCATTTGGCTCACTAACTTCACACACCATCAGGCTTCCAAGCAGCTCTCAAGGAAACTCAGTTTTCACACTCTATGCTTAGTGCCCTTTGAGTGCCAAGGACTGAAATGAAGCTTGGTGAGCATCCCACACAAACGAATGCTCCACATGCGGGTTTCACTTGCCACCAACTCCACATTCACAGGCAACTTCAGCGCCACAGCCGCTTTCAGATAGCCCTCAATGCAAAGGCTCTAGACGCAAATATTGGTGTGAGAGCTAATTCAATCAAGGAAACTCTGCATGTTGGTGAAGGGCATATTGAAGAAGGATGAGCCGAGTGGTTCTTGTGGGAGAACAACTCCATTTGGCTCACTAACTTCACACACCATCAGGCTTCCAAGCAGCTCTCAAGGAAACTCAGTTTTCACACTCTATGCTTAGTGCCCTTTGAGTGCATTATGTAGGAATGAATCTAGTAGAGCATCCCACACAAACGAATGCTCCACATGCGGGTTTCACATGCCACCAACTCCACATTCACAGGCAACTTCAGCGCCACAGCCGTTTTCAGATAGCCCTCAATGCAAAGGCTCTAGACGCAAATATTGGTGTGAGAGCTAATTCAATCAAGGAAACACTGCATGTTGGTGAAGGGCATATTGAAGAAGGATCAGCCGAGTGGTTCTTGTGGGAGAACAACTCCATTTGGCTCACTAACTTCACACACCATCAGGCTTCCAAGCAGCTCTCAAGGAAACTCAGTTTTCACACTCTATGCTTAGTGCCCTTTGTGTGCCTTGGATTGAAATGAAGCTTGGTGAGCATCCCACACAAACGAATGCTCCACATGCGGGTTCCACATGCCACCAACTCCACATTCTCAGGCAACTTCAGCGCCACAGCCATTTTCAGATAGCCCTCAATGCAAAGCCTCTAGATGTAAATATTGGTGTGAGAGCTAATTCAATCAAGGAAACACTGCATGTTTGTGAAGGGCATATTGAAGAAGAATCAGCCGAGTAGTTTTTGTGGGAGAACAACTCCATTTGGCTCACTAACTTCACACACCATCAGGATTCCAAGCAGCTTTCAAGGAAACTCAGTTTTCACACTCTATGATTAGTGCCCTTTGAGTGCATTATCTAGGAATGAACCTGGTAGAGCATCCCACACAAACGAATGCTCCACATGCGGGTTCCACATGCCACCAACTCCACATTCTCAGGCAACTTCAGCGCCACAGCCATTTTCAGATAGCCCTCAATGCAAAGGATCTAGACGCAAATATTGGTGTGAGAGCTAATTCAATCAAGGAAACACTGCATGTTGGTGAAGGGCATATTGAAGAAGGATCAGCCGAGTGTTTCTTGTGGGAGAACAACTCCATTTGGCTCACTAACTTCACACACCATCAGGCTTCCAAGCAGCTCTCAAGGAAACTCAGTTTTCACACTCTATGCTTAGTGTCCTTTGAGTGCATTATCTAGGAATGAACCTGGTAGAGCATCCCACACAAACGAAAGCTCCACATGCGGGTTTCACATGCCACCAACTCCACATTCACAGGCAACTTCAGCGCCACAGCCGTTTTCAGATAGCCCTCAATGCAAAGGCTCTAGACGCAAATATTGGTGTGAGAGCTAATTCAATCAAGGAAACACTGCATGTTGGTGAAGGGCATATTGAAGAAGGATCAGCCGAGTGGTTCTTGTGGGAGAACAACTCCATTTGGCTCACTAACTTCAGACACCATCAGGCTTCCAAGCAGCTCTCAAGGAAACTCAGTTTTCACACTCTATGCTTAGTGCCCTTTGAGTGCCAAGGACTCAGATGAAGCTTGGTGAGCATCCCACACAAACGAATGCTCCACATGCGGGTTTCACATGCCACCAACTCCACATTCACAGGCAACTTCAGCGCCACAGCCATTTTCAGATAGCCCTCAATGCAAAGAATCTAGACGCAAATATTGGTGTGAGAGCTAATTCAATCAAGGAAACACTGCATGTTGGTGAAGGGCATATTGAAGAAGGATCAGCCGAGTGTTTCTTGTGGGAGAACAACTCCATTTGGCTCACTAACTTCACGCACCATCAGGCTTCCAAGCAGCTCTCAAGGAAACTCAGTTTTCACACTCTATGCTTAGTGCCCTTTGAGTGCATTATCTAGCAATGAACCAGGTAGAGCATCCCACACAAACGAATGCTCCACATGCGGGTTTCACATGTCACCAACTCCACATTCTCAGGCAACTTCAGTGCCACAGCCATTTTCAGATAGCCCTCAATGCAAAGCCTCTAGACGCAAATATTGGTGTGAGAGCTAATTCAATCAAGGAAACACTGCATGTTGGTGAAGGGCATATTGAAGAAGAATCAGCCGAGTGTTTCTTGTGGGAGAACAACTCCATTTGGCTCACTAACTTCACACACCATCAGGCTTCCAAGCAGCTCTCAAGGAAACTCAGTTTTCACACTCTATGCTTAGTGCCCTTTGAGTGCCTAGGACTGAAATGAAGCTTGGTGAGCATCCCACACAAACGAATGCCTCATATGCGGGTTTCACATGCCACCAACTCCACATTCTCAGGCAACTTTAGCGCCACAGCCATTTTCAGATAGCCCTCAATGCAAAGGCTCTAGACGCAAATATTGGTGTGAGAGCTAATTCAATCAAGGAAACACTGCATGTTGGTGAAGGGCATAGGAAAGAAGGATCAGCCGAGTGGCTCTTGTGGGAGAACAACTCCATTTGCCTCACTAACTTCACACACCATCAGGCTTCCAAGCAGCTCTCAAGGAAACTCAGTTTTCACACTA
>NW_026697336.1:0-33124 GCF_030435755.1 Ochotona princeps | reverse complement strand
TGAGCTGCTTGGAAGCCTGATGGTGTGTGAAGTTACTGAGCCAAATGGCGTTGTTCTCCCACAAGAACCACTCGGCTGATCCTTCTTCAATATGCCCTTCACCAACATGCAGTGTTTCCTTGATTGAATTAGCTCTCACACCAATATTTGCGTCTAGAGCCTTTGCATTGAGGGCTATCTGAAAACGGCTGTGGCGCTGAAGTTGCCTGTGAATGTGGAGTTGGTGGCATGTGAAACCCGCATGTGGAGCATTCGTTTGTGTGGGATGCTCTACCAGGTTCATTCCTGGATAATGCACTCAAAGGGCACTAAGCATAGAGTGTGAAAACTGAGTTTCCTTGAGAGCTGCTTGGAAGCCTGATGGTGTGTGAAGTTAGTGAGCCAAATGGAGTTGTTCTCCCACAAGAACCACTCGGCTGATCCTTCTTCAATATGCCCTTCACCAACATGCAGTGTTTCCTTGATTGAATTAGCTCTCACACCAATATTTGCGTCTAGAGCCTTTGCATTGAGGGCTATCTGAAAACGGCTGTGGCGCTGAAGTTGCCTGTGAATGTGGAGTTGGTGGCATGTGAAACCCGCATGTGGAGCATTCGTTTGTGTGGGATGCTCTACCAGGTTCATTCCTAGATAATGCACTCAAAGGGCACTAAGCATAGAGTGTGAAAACTGAGTTTCCTTGAGAGCTGCTTGGAAGCCTGATGGTGTGTGAAGTTAGTGAGCCAAATGGAGTTGTTCTCCCACAAGAACCACTCGGCTGATTCGTCTTCATTATGCCCTTCACCAACATGCAGTGTTTCCTTGATTGAATTAGCTCTCACACCAATATTTGCGTCTAGAGCCTTTGCATTGAGGGCTATCTGAAAACGGCTGTGGCGCTGAAGTTGCCTGTGAATGTGGAGTTGGTGGCATGTGAAACCCGCATGTGGAGCATTCGTTTGTGTGGGATGCTCACCAAGCTTCATTGCAGTCCTAGGCACTCAAAGGGCACTAAGCATAGAGTGTGAAAACTGAGTTTCCTTGAGAGCTGCTTGGAAGCCTGATGGTGTGTGAAGTTAGTGAGCCAAATGGAGTTGTTCTCCCACAAGAACCACTCGGCTGATCCTTCTTCAATATGCCCTTCACCAACATGCAGTGTTTCCTTGATTGAATTAGCTCTCACACCAATATTTGCGTCTAGAGCCTTTGCATTGAGGGCTATCTGAAAACGGCTGTGGCGCTGAAGTTGCCTGAGAATGTGGAGTTGGTGCCATGTGAAACCCGCAAGTGGAGCATTCGTTTGTGTGGGATGCTCTACCAGGTTCATTCCCAGATAATGCACTCAAAGGGCACTAAGCATAGAGTGTGAAAACTGAGTTTCCTTGAGAGCTAGTGAGCCAAATGGAGTTGTTCTCCCACAAGAACCACTCGGCTGATCCTTTTCAATATGCCCTTCACCAACATGCAGTGTTTCCTTGATTGAATTAGCTCTCACACCAATATTTGCGTCTAGAGCCTTTGCATTGAGGGCTATCTGAAAATGGCTGTGGCGCTGAAGTTGCCTGAGAATGTGGAGTTGGTGGCATGTGAAACCCGCATGTGGAGCATTCGTTTGTGTGGGATGCTCTACCAGGTTCATTCCCAGATAATGCACTCAAAGGGCACTAAGCATAGAGTGTGAAAAACTGAGTTTCCTTGAGAGCTGCTTGGAAGCCTGATGGTGTGTGAAGTTAGTGAGCCAAATGGAGTTGTTCTCCCACAAGAACCACTCGGCTGATCCTACTTCAATATGCCCTTCACCAACATGCAGTGTTTCCTTGATTGAATTAGCTCTCACACCAATATTTGCGTCTAGAGCCTTTGCATTGAGGGCTATCTGAAAACGGCTGTGGAAGTGAAGTTGCCTGTGAATGTGGAGTTGGTGGCATGTGAAACCCGCATGTGGAGCATTCGTTTGTGTGGGATGCTCTACCAGGTTCATTCCTAGATAATGCACTCAAAGGGCACTAAGCATAGAGTGTGAAAACTGAGTTTCCTTGAGAGCTGCTTGGAAGCCTGATGGTGTGTGAAGTTAGTGAGCCAAATGGAGTTGTTCTCCCACAAGAACCACTCGGTTGATCCTTCTTCAATATGCCCTTCACCAACATGCAGTGTTTCCTTGATTGAATTAGCTCTCACACCAATATTTGCGTCTTGAGCCTTTCCATTGAGGGCTATCTGAAAACGGCTGTGGCGCTGAAGTTGCCTGTGAATGTGGAGTTGGTGGCATGTGAAACCCGCATGTGGAGCATTCGTTTGTGTGGGATGCTCTACCAGGTTCATTCCTAGATAATGCACTCAAAAGGGCACTAAGCATAGAGTGTGAAAACTGAGTTTCCTTGAGAGCTGCTTGGAAGCCTGATGGTGTGTGAAGTTACTGAGCCAAATGGAGTTGTTCTCCCCACAAGAACCACTCGGCTGATCCTTCTTCAATATGCCCTTCACCAACATGCAGTGTTTCCTTGATTGAATTAGCTCTCACACTAATATTTGTGTCTAGAGCCTTTGCATTGAGGGCTATCTGAAAACGGCTGTGGAAGTGAAGTTGCCTGTGAATGTGGAGTTGGTTTCATGTGAAACCCGCATGTGGAGCATTCGTTTGTGTGGGATGCTCTACCAGGTTCATTCCTAGATAATGCACTCAAAGGGCACTAAGCATAGAGTGTGAAAACTGAGTTTCCTTGAGAGCTGCTTGGAAGCCTGATGGTGTGTGAAGTTAGTGAGCCCAAATGGAGTTGTTCTCCCACAAGAACCACTCGGCTGATTCTTCTTCAATATGCCCTTCACCAACATGCAGTGTTTCCTTGATTGAATTAGCTCTCACACCAATATTTGCGTCTTGAGCATTTCCATTGAGGGCTATCTGAAAACGGCTGTGGCGCTGAAGTTGCCTGTGAATGTGGAGTTGGTGGCATGTGAAACCCGCATGTGGAGCATTCGTTTGTGTGGGATGTTCTACCCAGGTTCATTCCCAGATAATGCACTCAAAGGGCACTAAGCATAGAGTGTGAAAACTGAGTTTCCTTGAGAGCTGCTTGGAAGCCTGATGGTGTGTGAAGTTAGTGAGCCAAATGGAGTTGTTCTCTCCACAAGAACCACTCGGCTGATCCTTTTCAATATGCCCTTCACCAACATGCAGTGTTTCCTTGATTGAATTAGCTCTCACACCAATATTTGCGTCTAGAGCCTTTGCATTGAGGGCTATCTGAAAATGGCTGTGGCGCTGAAGTTGCCTGAGAATGTGAGTTGGTGGCATGTGAAACCCGCATGTGGAGCATTCGTTTGTGTGGGATGCTCTACCAGGTTCATTCCCAGATAATGCACTCAAAGGGCACTAAGCATAGAGTGTGAAAACTGAGTTTCCTTGAGAGCTGCTTGGAAGCCTGATGGTGTGTGAAGTTAGTGAGCCAAATGGAGTTGTTCTCCCACAAGAACCACTCGGCTGATCCTTCTTCAATATGCCCTTCACCAACATGCAGTGTTTCCTTGATTGAATTAGCTCTCACACCAATATTTGCGTCTAGAGCCTTTGCATTGAGGGCTATCTGAAAACGGCTGTGGCGCTGAAGTTGCCTGTGAATGTGGAGTTGGTGGCATGTGAAACCCGCATGTGGAGCATTCGTTTGTGTGGGATGCTCTACCAGGTTCATTCCCAGATAATGCACTCAAAGGGCACTAAGCATAGAGTGTGAAAACTGAGTTTCCTTGAGAGCTGCTTGGAAGCCTGATGGTGTGTGAAGTTAGTGAGCCAAATGGAGTTGTTCTCCCACAGGATGCACTTTGCTGATCCTTCTTCAATATGCCCTTCACCAACATGCAGTGTTTCCTTGATTGAATTAGCTCTCACACCAATATTTGCGTCTAGAGCCCCTTTGCATTGAGGGCTATCTGAAAACGGCTGTGGCTCTGAAGTTGCCTGTGAATGTGGAGTTAGTGGCATGTGAAACCCGCATGTGGAGCATTCGTTTGTGTGGGATGCTCTACCAGGTTCATTCCCAGATAATGCACTCAAAGGGCACTAAGCATAGAGTGTGAAAACTGAGTTTCCTTGAGAGCTGCTTGGAAGCCTGATGGTGTGTGAAGTTAGTTGAGCCAAATGGAGTTGTTCTCCCACAAGAACCACTCGGTTGATCCTTCTTCAATATGCCCTTCACCAACATGCAGTGTTTCCTTGATTGAATTAGCTCTCACACCAATATTTGCGTCTAGAGCCTTTGCATTGAGGGCTATCTGAAAACGGCTGTGGCGCTGAAGTTGCCTGTGAATGAGGAGTTGGTGGCATGTGAAACCCGCATGTGGAGCATTCGTTTGTGTGGGATGCTCACCAAGCTTCATTTCAGTCCTAGGCACTCAAAGGGCACTAAGCATAGAGTGTGAAAACTGAGTTTCCTTGAGAGCTGCTTGGAAGCCTGATGGTGTGTGAAGTTACTGAGCCAAATGGCGTTGTTCTCCCACAAGAACCACTCGGCTGATCCTTCTTCAATATGCCCTTCACCAACATGCAGTGTTTCCTTGATTGAATTAGCTCTCACACCAATATTTGCGTCTAGAGCCTTTGCATTGAGGGCTATCTGAAAACGGCTGTGGCGCTGAAGTTGCCTGTGAATGTGGAGTTGGTGGCATGTGAAACCCGCAAGTGGAGCATTCGTTTGTGTGGGATGCTCTACCAGGTTCATTCCTAGATAATGCACTCAAAAGGGCACTAAGCATAGAGTGTGAAAACTGAGTTTCCTTGAGAGCTGCTTGGAAGCCTGATGGTGTGTGAAGTTACTGAGCCAAATGGAGTTGTTCTCCCACAAGAACCACTCGGCTGATCCTTCTTCAATATGCCCTTCACCAACATGCAGTGTTTCCTTGATTGAATTAGCTCTCACACCAATATTTGCGCTAGAGCCTTTGCATTGAGAGCTATCTGAAAACGGCTGTGGCGCTGAAGTTGCCTGTGAATGTGGAGTTGGTGGCATGTGAAACCCGCATGTGGAGCATTCGTTTGTGTGGGATGCTCTACCAGGTTCATTCCTAGATAATTCACTCAAAGGGCACTAAGCATAGAGTGTGAAAACTGAGTTTCCTTGAGAGCTGCTTGGAAGCCTGATGGTGTGTGAAGTTAGTGAGCCAAATGGAGTTGTTCTCCCACAAGAACCCACTCGGCTGATCCTTCTTCAATATGCCCTTCACCAACATGCAGTGTTTCCTTGATTGAATTAGCTCTCACACCAATATTTGCGTCTAGAGCCTTTGCATTGAGGGCTATCTGAAAACGGCTGTGGAAGTGAAGTTGCCTGTGAATGTGGAGTTGGTGGCATGTGAAACCCGCATGTGGAGCATTCGTTTGTGTGGGATGCTCTACCAGGTTCATTCCCAGATAATTCACTCAAAGGGCACTAAGCATAGAGTGTGAAAACTGAGTTTCCTTGAGAGCTGCTTGGAAGCCTGATGGTGTGTGAAGTTAGTGAGCCAAATGGAGTTGTTCTCCCACAGGATGCACTTTGCTGATCCTTCTTCAATATGCCCTTCACCAACATGCAGTGTTTCCTTGATTGGAATTAGCTCTCACACCCAATATTTGCGTCTAGAGCCATTTGCATTGAGGGCTATCTGAAAACGGCTGTGGCTCTGAAGTTGCCTGTGAATGTGGAGTTAGTGGCATGTGAAACCCGCTTGTGGAGCATTCGTTTGTGTGGGATGCTCTACCAGGTTCATTCCCAGATAATGCACTCAAAGGGCACTAAGCATAGAGTGTGAAAACTGAGTTTCCTTGAGAGCTGCTTGGAAGCCTGATGGTGTGTGAAGTTAGTGAGCCAAATGGAGTTGTTCTCCCACAGGATGCACTTTGCTGATCCTTCTTCAATATGCCCTTCACCAACATACAGTGTTTCCTTGATTGAATTAGCTCTCACACCAATATTTGCGTCTAGAGCCTTTGCATTGAGGGCTATCTGAAAACGGCTGTGGCTCTGAAGTTGCCCTGTGAATGTGGAGTTAGTGGCATGTGAAACCCGCATGTGGAGCATTCGTTTTTTGTGGGATGCTCTACAAGGTTCATTCCTAGATAATGCACTCAAAGGGCACTAAGCATAGAGTGTGAAAACTGAGTTTCCTTGAGAGCTGCTTGGAAGCCTGATGGTGTGTGAAGTTAGTGAGCCAAATGGAGTATTTCTCCCACAAGAACCACTTGGCTGATCCTTCTTCAATATGCCCTTCACCAACATGCAGTGTTTCCTTGATTGAATTAGCTCTCACACCAATATTTGCGTCTAGAGCCTTTGCATTTAGGGCTATCTGAAAACAGCTGTGGCGCTGAAGTTGCCTGTGAATGTGGAGTTGGTGGCATGTGAAACCCGCATGTGGAGCATTCGTTTGTGTGGGATGCTCTACCAGGTTCATTCCCAGATAATGCACTCAAAGGGCACTAAGCATAGAGTGTGAAAACTGAGTTTCCTTGAGAGCTGCTTGGAAGCCTGATGGTGTGTGAAGTTAGTGAGCCAAATGGAGTTGTTCTCCCACAAGAACCACTCGGCTGATTCTTCTTCAATATGCCCTTCACCAACATGCAGTGTTTCCTTGACTGAATTAGCTCTCACACCAATATTTGCGTCTAGAGCCTTTGCATTGAGGGCTATCTGAAAACGGCTGTGGCTCTGAAGTTGCCTGTGAATGTGGAGTTGGTGGCATGTGAAACCCGCATGTGGAGCATTCGTTTTTTGTTGGATGCTCTACCAGGTTCATTTTTAGATAATGCACTCAAAGGGCACTAAGCATAGAGTGTGAAAACTGAGTTTCCTTGAGAGCTGCTTGGAAGCCTGATGGTGTGTGAAGTTAGTGAGCCAAATGGAGTTGTTCTCCCACAAAGAACCACTCGGCTGATCCTTCTTCAATATGCCCTTCACCAACATGCAGTGTTTCCTTGATTGAATTAGCTCTCACACCAATATTTGCGTCTAGAGCCTTTGCATTGAGAGCTATCTGAAAACGGCTGTGGCGCTGAAGTTGCCTGTGAATGTGGAGTTAGTGGCATGTGAAACCCGCATGTGGAGCATTCGTTTGTGTGGGATGCTCTACCAGGTCATTCCAGATAATGCACTCAAAGGGCACTAAGCATAGAGTGTGAAAACTGAGTTTCCTTGAGAGCTGCTTGGAAGCCTGATGGTGTGTGAAGTTAGTGAGCCAAATGGAGTTGTTCTCTCCACAAGAACCACTCGGCTGATCCTTCTTCAATATGCCCTTCACCAACATGCCAGTGTTTCCTTGATTGAATTAGCTCTCACACCAATATTTGCGTCTAGAGCCTTTGCATTGAGGGGCTATCTGAAAACGGCTGTGGCGCTGAAGTTGCCTGTGAATGTGGAGTTGGTGGCATGTGAAACCCGCATGTGGAGCATTCGTTTGTGTGGGATGCTCTACCAGGTTCATTCCTAGATAATGCACTCAAAGGGCACTAAGCATAGAGTGTAAAAACTGAGTTTCCTTGAGAGCTGCTTGGAAGCCTGATGAGTGTGTGAAGTTACTGAGCCAAATGGAGTTGTTCTCCCCACAAGAACCACTCGGCTGATCCTTCTTCAATATGCCCTTCACCAACATGCAGTGTTTCCTTGATTGAATTAGCTCTCACACCAATATTTGCGTCTAGAGCCTTTGCATTGAGAGCTATCCTGAAAACGGCTGTGGCGCTGAAGTTGCCTGTGAATGTGGAGTTAGTGGCATGTGAAACCCGCATGTGGAGCATTCGTTTGTGTGGGATGCTCTACCAGGTTCATTCCCAAGATAATGCACTCAAAGGGCACTAAGCATAGAGTGTGAAAACTGAGTTTCCTTGAGAGCTGCTTGGAAGCCTGATGGTGTGTGAAGTTAGTGAGCCAAATGGAGTTGTTCTCCCACAAGAACCACTCGGCTGATCCTTCTTCAATATGCCCTTCACCAACATGCAGTGTTTCCTTGATTGAATTAGCTCTCACAACCAATATTTGCGTCTAGAGCCTTTGCATTGAGAGCTATCTGAAAACGGCTGTGGCGCTGAAGTTGCCTGTGAATGTGGAGTTGGTGGCATGTGAAACCCGCATGTGGAGCATTCGTTTGTGTGGGATCTTCACCAAGCTTCATTTCAAACCTAGGCATACAAAGGGCACTAAGCATAGAGTGTGAAAACTGAGTTTCCTTGAGAGCTGCTTGGAAGCCTGATGGTGTGTGAAGTTACTGAGCCAAATGGATGTTGTTCTCCCACAAGAACCACTCGGCTGATCCTACTTCAATATGCCCTTCACCAACATGCCGTGTTTCCTTGATTGAATTAGCTCTCACACCAATATTTGCGTCTAGAGCCTTTGCATTGTGAGCTATCTGAAAACGGCTGTGGCGCTGAAGTTGCCTGTGAATGTGGAGTTGGGTGGCATGTGAAACCCGCATGTGGAGCATTCGTTTGTGTGGGATGCTCTACCAGGTTCATTCCTGGAAAAATCACTCAAAGGGCACTAAGCATAGAGTGTGAAAACTGAGTTTCCTTGAGAGCTGCTTGGAAGCCTGATGGTGTGTGAAGTTAGTGAGCCAAATGGAGTTGTTCTCCCACAAGAACCACTCGGCTGATTCTTCTTCAATATGCCCTTCACCAACATGCAGTGTTTCCTTGATTGAATTAGCTCTCACACCCAATATTTGCGTCTAGAGCCTTTGCATTGAGGGCTATCTGAAAACGGCTGTGGCGCTGAAGTTGCCTGTGAATGTGGAGTTGGTGGGCATGTGAAACCCGCATGTGGAGCATTCGTTTGTGTGGGATGCTCTACCAGGTTCATTCCTGGATAATGCACTCAAAGGGCACTAAGCATAGAGTGTGAAAAACTGAGTTTCCTTGAGAGCTGCTTGGAAGCCTGATGGTGTGTGAAGTTAGTGAGCCAAATGGAGTTGTTCTCCCACAAGAACCACTCGGCTGATTCTTCTTCAATATGCCCTTCACCAACATGCAGTGTTTCCTTGATTGAATTAGCTCTCACACCCAATATTTGCATCTAGAGCCTTTCCATTGAGGGCTATCTGAAAACAGCTGTGGCGCTGAAGTTCCCTGTGAATGTGGAGTTGGTGGGCATGTGAAACCCGCATGTGGAGCATTCGTTTGTGTGGGATGCTCTACCAGGTTCATTCCTAGATAATGCACTCAAAGGGCACTAAGCATAGAGTGTGAAAACTGAGTTTCCTTGAGAGCTGCTTGGAAGCCTAATGGTGTGTGAAGTTAGTGAGCCAAATGGAGTTGTTCTCCCACAAGAACCACTCGGCTGATCCTTCTTCAATATGCCCTTCACCAACATGCAGTGTTTCCTTGATTGAATTAGCTCTCACACCAATATTTGCGTCTAGAGCCTTTGCATTGAGGGCTATCTGAAAACAGCTGTGGCGCGCTGAAGTTGCCTGAGAATGTGGAGTTGGTGGCATGTGAAAACCCGCATGTGGAGCATTCGTTTGTGTGGGATGCTCTACCAGGTTCATTCCCAGATAATTCACTCAAAGGGCACTAAGCATAGAGTGTGAAAACTGAGTTTCCTTGAGAGCTGCTTGGAAGCCTGATGGTGTGTGAAGTTAGTGAGCCAAATGGAGTTGTTCTCCCACAAGAACCACTCGGCTGATTCTTCTTCAATATGCCCTTCACCAACATGCAGTGTTTCCTTGATTGAATTAGCTCTCACACCAATATTTGCGTCTAGAGCCTTTGCATTGAGGGCTATGTGAAAACGGCTGTGGCTCTGAAGTTGCCTGTGAATGCGGACTTGGTGGCATGTGAAACGCGCATGTGGAGCATTCGTTTGTGTGGGATGCTCTACCAGGTTCATTTTTAGATAATGCACTCAAAGGGCACTAGCATAGAGTGTGAAAACTGAGTTTCCTTGAGAGCTGCTTGGAAGCCTGATGGTGTGTGAAGTTAGTGAGCCAAATGGAGTTGTTTCTCTCACAAGAACCACTCGGCTGATCCTTCTTCAATATGCCCTTCACCAACATGCAGTGTTTCCTTGATTGAATTAGCTCTCACACCAATATTTGCGTCTAGAGCCTTTGCATTGAGGGCTATCTGAAAACGGCTGTGGCGCTGAAGTTGCCTGTGAATGTGGAGTTAGTGGCATGTGAAACCCGCATGTGGAGCATTCGTTTGTGTGGGATGCTCTACCAGGTTCATTCCCAGATAATGCACTCAAAGGGCACTAAGCATAGAGTGTGAAAACTGAGTTTCCTTGAGAGCTGCTTGGAAGCCTGAAGGTGTGTGAAGTTAGTGAGCCAAATGGAGTTATTCTCCCACAAGAACCACTCGGCTGATCCTTCTTCAATATGCCCTTCACCAACATGCAGTGTTTCCTTGATTGAATTAGCTCTCACACCAATATTTTGCGTCTAGAGCCTTTGCATTTAGGGCTATCTGAAAATGGCTGTGGCGCTGAAGTTGCCTGTGAATGTGGAGTTGGTGGCATGTGAAACCCGCATGTGGAGCATGTCGTTTGTGTGGGATGCTCTACCAGGTTCATTTTTAGATAATGCACTCAAAGGGCACTAAGCATAGAGTGTGAAAACTGAGTTTCCTTGAGAGCTGCTTGGAAGCCTGATGGTGTGTGAAGTTAGTGAGCCAAATGGAGTTGTTCTCCCACAAGAACCACTCGGCTGATCCTACTTCAATATGCCCTTCACCAACATGCAGTGTTTCCTTGATTGAATTAGCTCTCACACCAATATTTGCGTCTAGAGCCCTTTGCATTGAGGGCTATCTGAAAACGGCTGTGGCGCTGAAGTTGCCTGTGAATGTGGAGATGGTGGCATGTGAAACCCGCATGTGGAGCATTCGTTTGTGTGGGATGCTCTACCAGGTTCATTCCTAGATAATGCACTCAAAGGGCACTAAACATAGAGTGTGAAAACTGAGTTTCCTTGAGAGCTGCTTGGAAGCCTGATGGTGTGTGAAGTTAGTGAGCCAAATGGAGTTGTTCTCCCACAAGAACCACTCGGCTGATCCTTCTTCAATATGCCCTTCACCAACATGCAGTGTTTCCTTGATTGAATTAGCTCTCACACCAATATTTGCGTCTAGAGCCTTTGCATTGTGAGCTATCTGAAAACGGTTGTGGCGCTGAAGTTGCCTGTGAATGTGGAGTTGGTGGCATGTGAAACCCGCATGTGGAGCATTTGATTGTGTGGGATGCTGACCAAGCTTCATTTCAGTCCTAGGCATACAAAGGGCACTAAGCATAGAGTGTGAAAACTGAGTTTCCTTGAGAGCTGCTTCGAAGCCTGATGGTGTGTGAAGTTAGTGAGCCAAATGGAGTTGTTCTCCCACAAGAACCACTCGGCTGATCCTACTTCAATATGCCCTTCACCAACATGCAGTGTTTCCTTGATTGAATTAGCTCTCACACCAATATTTGCGTCTAGAGCCTTTGCCTTGAGGGCTATCTGAAAACGGCTGTGGCGCTGAAGTTGCCTGTGAATGTGGAGTTGGTGGCATGTGAAACCCGCATGTGGAGCATTCGTTTGTGTGGGATCTTCACCAAGCTTCATTTCAGTCATAGGCATACAAAGGGCACTAAGCATAGAGTGTGAAAACTGAGTTTCCTTGAGAGCTGCTTGGAAGCCTGATGGTGTGTGAAGTTAGTGAGCCAAATGGAGTTGTTCTCCCACAAGAACCACTCGGCTGATCCTACTTCAATATGCCCTTCACCAACATGCAGTGTTTCCTTGATTGAATTAGCTCTCACACCAATATTTGCGTCTAGAGCCTTTGCATTGAGGGCTATCTGAAAACGGCTGTGGCGCTGAAGTTGCCTGTGAATGTGGAGTTGGTGGCATGTGAAACCCGCATGTGGAGCATTCGTTTGTGTGGGATGCTCTACCAGGTTCATTCCTAGATAATGCACTCAAAGGGCACTAAGCATAGAGTGTAAAAACTGAGTTTCCTTGAGAGCTGCTTGGAAGCCTGATGGTGTGTGAAGTTACTGAGCCAAATGGAGTTGTTCTCCCACAAGAGCCACTCGGCTGATCCTTCTTCAATATGCCCTTCACCAACATGCAGTGTTTCCTTGATTGAATTAGCTCTCACACCAATATTTGCGTCTAGAGCCTTTGCATTGAGAGCTATCTGAAAACGGCTGTGGCGCTGAAGTTGCCTGTGAATGTGGAGTTGGTGGCATGTGAAACCCGCATGTGGAGCATTCGTTTGTGTGGGATGCTGACCAAGCTTCATTTCAGTCCTAGGCATACAAAGGGCACTAAGCATAGAGTGTGAAAACTGAGTTTCCTTGAGAGCTGCTTGGAAGCCTGATGGTGTGTGAAGTTAGTGAGCCAAATGGAGTTGTTCTCCCACAAGAACCACTCGGCTGATCCTACTTCAATATGCCCTACACCAACATGCAGTGTTTCCTTGATTGAATTAGCTCTCACACCAATTTTTGCGTCTAGAGCCTTTGCATTGATGGCTATCTGAAAACGGCTGTGGCGCTGAAGTTGCCTGTGAATGTGGAGTTGGTGGCATGTGAAACCCGCATGTGGAGCATTCGTTTGTGTGGGATGCTCTACCAGGTTCATTCCTAGATAATGCACTCAAAGGGCACTAAGCATAGAGTGTGAAAACTGAGTTTCCTTGAGAGCTGCTTGGAAGCCTGATGGTGTGTGAAGTTAGTGAGCCAAATGGAGTTGTTCTCCCACAAGAACCACTCGGCTGATCCTACTTCAATATGCCCTTCACCAACATGCAGTGTTCACTTGATTGAATTAGCTCTCACACCAATATTTGCGTCTAGAGCCTTTGCATTGAGGGCTAACTGAAAACGGCTGTGGCGCTGAAGTTGCCTGTGAATGTGGAGTTGGTGGCATGTGAAACCCGCATGTGGAGCATTCGTTTGTGTGGGATGCTCTACCAGGTTCATTTTTAGATAATGCACTCAAAGGGCACTAAGCATAGAGTGTGAAAACTGAGTTTCCTTGAGAGCTGCTTGGAAGCCTGATGGTGTGTGAAGTTAGTGAGCCAAATGGAGTTGTTCTCCCACAAGAACCACTCGGCTGATCCTTCTTCAATATGCCCTTCACCAACATGCAGTGTTTCCTTGATTGAATTAGCTATCACACCAATATTTGCGTCTAGAGCCTTTGCATTGAGGGCTATCTGAAAACGGCTGTGGCGCTGAAGTTGCCTGTGAATGTGGAGTTGGTGGCATGTGAAACCCGCATGTGGAGCATTCGTTTGTGTGGGATGCTGACCAAGCTTCATTTCAGTCCTAGGTATACAAAGGGCACTAAGCATAGAGTGTGAAAACTGAGTTTCCTTGAGAGCTGCTTGGAAGCCTGATGGTGTGTGAAGTTAGTGAGCCAAATGGAGTTGTTCTCCCACAAGAACCACTCGGCTGATCCTTCTTCAATATGCCCTTCACCAACATGCAGTGTTTCCTTGATTGAATTACCTCTCACACCAATATTTCCGTCTAGAGCCTTTGCATTGAGGGCTATCTGAAAACGGCTGTGGCGCTGAAGTTGCCTGTGAATGTGGAGTTGGTGGCATGTGAAACCCGCATGTTGAGCATGCGTTTGTGTGGGATGCTCTACCAGGTTCATTCCTAGATAATGCACTCAAAGGGCACTAAGCATAGAGTGTGAAAACTGAGTTTCCTTGAGAGCTGCTTGGAAGCCTGATGGTGTGTGAAGTTAGTGAGCCAAATGGAGTTGTTCTCCCACAAGAACCACTCGGCTGATCCTTCTTCAATATGCCCTTCACCAACATGCAGTGTTTCCTTGATTGAATTAGCTCTCACACCAATACTTGTGTCTAGAGCCTTTGCATTGAGGGCTATCTGGAAACGGCTGTGGCGCTGAAGTTGCCTGTGAATGTGGAGTTGGTGGCATGTGAAACCCGCATGTGGAGCATTCATTTGTGTGGGATGCTCTACCAGGTTCATTCCTAGATAATGCACTCAAAGGGCACTAAGCATAGAGTGTGAAAACTGAGTTTCCTTGAGAGCTGCTTGGAAGCCTGATGGTGTGTGAAGTTAGTGAGCCAAATGGAGTTGTTCTCCCACAAGAACCACTCGGCTGATTCTTCTTCAATATGCCCTTCACCAACATGCAGTGTTCCCTTGATTGAATTAGCTCTCACACCAATATTTGCGTCTAGAGCCTTTGCATTGAGGGCTATCTGAAAACGGCTGTGGCGCTGAAGTTGCCTGTGAATGTGGAGTTGGTGGCATGTGAAAACCGCATGTGGAGCATTCGTTTTTGTGGGATGTTCTACCAGGTTCATTCCTAGATAATGCACTCAAAGGACACTAAGCATAGAGTGTAAAAACTGAGTTTCCTTGAGAGCTGCTTGGAAGCCTGATGGTGTGTGAAGTTAGTGAGCCAAATGGAGTTGTTCTCCCACAAGAACCACTCGGCTGATCCTTCTTCAATATGCCCTTCACCAACATGCAGTGTTTCCTTGATTGAATTAGCTCTCACACCAATATTTGCGTCTAGAGCCTTTGCCTTGAGGGCTATCTGAAAACGGCTGTGGCGCTGAAGTTGCCTGTGAATGTGGAGTTGGTGGCATGTGAAACCCGCATGTGGAGCATTCGTTTGTGTGGGATGCTGACCAAGCTTCATTTCAGTCCTAGGCATACAAAGGGCACTAAGCATAGAGTGTGAAAACTGAGTTTCCTTGAGAGCTGCTTGGAAGCCTGATGGTGTGTGAAGTTAGTGAGCCAAATGGAGTTGTTCTCCCACAAGAACCACTCGGCTGATCCTACTTCAATATGCCCTTCACCAACATGCAGTGTTTCCTTGATTGAATTAGCTCTCACACCAATATTTGCGTCTAGAGCCTTTGCATTGAGGGCTATCTGAAAACGGCTGTGGCGCTGAAGTTGCCTGTGAATGTGGAGTTGGTGGCATGTGAAACCCGCATGTGGAGCATTCGTTTGTGTGGGATGCTCTACCAGGTTCATTCCTAGATAATGCACTCAAAGGGCACTAAGCATAGAGTGTGAAAACTGAGTTTCCTTGAGAGTTGCTTGGAAGCCTGATGGTGTGTGAAGTTAGTGAGCCAAATGGAGTTGTTCTCCCACAAGAACCACTCGGCTGATCCTTCTTCAATATGCCCTACACCAACATGCAGTGTTTCCTTGATTGAATTAGCTCTCACACCAATATTTGCGTCTAGAGCCTTTGCGTTGAGGGCTATCTGAAAACGGCTGTGGCGCTGAAGTTGCCTGTGAATGTGGAGTTGGTGGCATGTGAAACCCGCATGTGGAGCATTCGTTTGTGTGGAATGCTCACCAAGCTACATTTCAGTCCTAGGCTCTCAAAGGACACTAAGCATAGAGTGTGAAAACTGAGTTTCCTTGAGAGCTGCTTGGAAGCCTGATGGTGTGTGAAGTTAGTGAGCCAAATGGAGTTGTTCTCCCACAAGAACCACTCGGCTGATCCTTCTTCAATATGCCCTTCACCAACATGCAGTGTTTCCTTGATTGAATTAGCTCTCACACCAATATTTGCGTCTAGAGCCTTTGCATTGAGGGCTATCTGAAAACGGCTGTGGCGCTGATGTTGCCTGTGAATGTGGAGTTGGTGGCATGTGAAACCCGCATGTGGAGCATTCGTTTTTGTGGGATGCTCTACCAGGTTCATTCCTAGATAATGCACTCAAAGGGCACTAAGCATAGAGTGTGAAAACTGAGTTTCCTTGAGAGCTGCTTGGAAGCCTGATGGTGTGTGAAGTTAGTGAGCCAAATGGAGTTGTTCTCCCACAAGAACCACTCGGCTGATTCTTCTTCAATATGCCCTTCACCAACATGCAGTGTTTCCTTGATTGAATTAGCTCTCACACCAATATTTGCGTTTAGAGCCTTTGCATTGAGAGCTATCTGAAAACGGCTGTGGCGCTGAAGTTGCCTGTGAATGTGGAGTTGGTGGCATGTGAAACCCGCATGTGGAGCATTCGTTTGTGTGGGATGCTCTACCAGGTTCATTTTTAGATAATGCACTCAAAGGGCACTAAGCATAGAGTGTGAAAACTGAGTTTCCTTGAGAGCTGCTTGGAAGCCTGATGGTGTGTGAAGTTAGTGAGCCAAATGGAGTTGTTCTCCCACAAGAACCACTCGGCTGATCCTTCTTCAATATGCCCTTCACCAACATGCAGTGTTTCCTTGATTGAATTAGCTCTCACACCAATATTTGCGTGTAGAGCCTTTGCATTGAGAGCTATCTGAAAAAGGCTGTGGCGCTGAAGTTGCCTGTGAATGTGGAGTTGGTGGCATGTGAAACCCGCATGTGGAGCATTCGTTTGTGTGGGATGCTGACCAAGCTTCATTTCAGTCTTAGGTATACAAAGGGCACTAAGCATAGAGTGTGAAAACCGAGTTTCCTTGAGAGCTGCTTGGAAGCCTGATGGTGTGTGAAGTTAGTGAGCCAAATGGAGTTGTTCTCCCACAAGAACCACTCGGCTGATCCTTCTTCAATATGCCCTTCACCAACATGCAGTGTTTCCTTGATTGAATTACCTCTCACACCAATATTTGCGTCTAGAGCCTTTGCATTGAGGGCTATCTGAAAACGGCTGTGGCGCTGAAGTTGCCTGTGAATGTGGAGTTGGTGGCATGTGAAACCCGCATGTGGAGCATTCGTTTGTGTGGGATGCTCTACCAGGTTCATTCCTAGATAATGCACTCAAAGGGCACTAAGCATAGAGTGTAAAAACTGAGTTTCCTTGAGAGCTGCTTGGAAGCCTGATGGTGTGTGAAGTTACTGAGCCAAATGGAGTTGTTCTCCCACAAGAACCACTCGGCTGATCCTTCTTCAATATGCCCTTCACCAACATGCAGTGTTTCCTTGATTGAATTAGCTCTCACACCAATATTTGCGTTTAGAGCCTTTGCATTGAGAGCTATCTGAAAACGGCTGTGGCGCTGAAGTTGCCTGTGAATGTGGAGTTGGTGGCATGTGAAACCCGCATGTGGAGCATTCGTTTGTGTGGGATGCTGACCAAGCTTCATTTCAGTCCTAGGCATACAAAGGGCACTAAGCATAGAGTGTGAAAACTGAGTTTCCTTGAGAGCTGCTTGGAAGCCTGATGGTGTGTGAAGTTAGTGAGCCAAATGGAGTTGTTCTCCCACAAGAACCACTCGGCTGATCCTACTTCAATATGCCCTTCACCAACATGCAGTGTTTCCTTGATTGAATTAGCTCTCACACCAATATTTGCGTCTAGAGCCTTTGCATTGATGGCTATCTGAAAACGGCTGTGGCGCTGAAGTTGCCTGTGAATGTGGAGTTGGTGGCATGTGAAACCCGCATGTGGAGCATTCGTTTGTGTGGGATGCTCTACCAGGTTCATTCCTAGATAATGCACTCAAAGGGCACTAAGCATAGAGTGTGAAAACTGAGTTTCCTTGAGAGCTGCTTGGAAGCCTGATGGTGTGTGAAGTTAGTGAGCCAAATGGAGTTGTTCTCCCACAAGAACCACTCGGCTGATCCTACTTCAATATGCCCTTCACCAACATGCAGTGTTCCCTTGATTGAATTAGCTCTCACACCAATATTTGCGTCTAGAGCCTTTGCATTGAGGGCTAACTGAAAACGGCTGTGGCGCTGAAGTTGCCTGAGAATGTGGAGTTGGTGGCATGTGAAACCCGCATGTGGAGCATTCGTTTGTGTGGGATGCTCTACCAGGTTCATTTTTAGATAATGCACTCAAAGGGCACTAAGCATAGAGTGTGAAAACTGAGTTTCCTTGAGAGCTGCTTGGAAGCCTGATGGTGTGTGAAGTTAGTGAGCCAAATGGAGTTGTTCTCCCACAAGAACCACTCGGCTGATCCTTCTTCAATATGCCCTTCACCAACATGCAGTGTTTCCTTGATTGAATTAGCTCTCACACCAATATTTGCGTCTAGAGCCTTTGCATTGAGAGCTATCTGAAAACGGCTGTGGCGCTGAAGTTGCCTGTGAATGTGGAGTTGGTGGCATGTGAAACCCGCATGTGGAGCATTCGTTTGTGTGGGATGCTGACCAAGCTTCATTTCAGTCCTAGGAACTCAAAGGGCACTAAGCATAGAGTGTGAAAACTGAGTTTCCTTGAGAGCTGCTTGGAAGCCTGATGGTGTGTGAAGTTAGTGAGCCAAATGGAGTTGTTCTCCCACAAGAACCACTCGGCTGATCCTTCTTCAATATGCCCTTCACCAACATGCAGTGTTTCCTTGATTGAATTAGCTCTCACACCAATATTTGCGTCTAGAGCCTTTGCATTGAGGGCTATCTGAAAACGGCTGTGGCGCTGAAGTTGCCTGTGAATGTGGAGTTGGTGGCATGTGAAACCCGCATGTGGAGCATTCGTTTGTGTGGGATGCTCTACCAGGTTCATTCCTAGATAATGCACTCAAAGGGCACTAAGCATAGAGTGTGAAAACTGAGTTTCCTTGAGAGTTGCTTGGAAGCCTGATGGTGTGTGAAGTTAGTGAGCCAAATGGAGTTGTTCTCCCACAAGAACCACTCGGCTGATCCTTCTTCAATATGCCCTACACCAACATGCAGTGTTTCCTTGATTGAATTAGCTCTCACACCAATATTTGTGTCTAGAGCCTTTGCATTGAGAGCTAACTGAAAACGACTGTTGCGCTGAAGTTGCCTGTGAATGTGGAGTTGGTTTCATGTGAAACCCGCATGTGGAGCATTCGTTTGTGTGGGATCCTCACCAAGCTTCATTTCAGTCCTAGGCACACAAAGGGCACTAAGCATAGAGTGTGAAAACTGAGTTTCCTTGAGAGCTGCTTGGAAGCCTGATGGTGTGTGAAGTTAGTGAGCCAAATGGAGTTGTTCTCCCACAAGAACCACTCGGCTGATCCTTCTTCAATATGCCCTTCACCAACATGCAGTGTTTCCTTGATTGAATTAGCTCTCACACCAATATTTGTGTCTTGAGCCTTTCCATTGAGGGCTATCTGAAAATGGCTGTGGCGCTGATGTTGCCTGTGAATGTGGAGTTGGTGGCATGTGAAACCCGCATGTGGAGCATTCATTTGTGTCGGATGCTCTACCAGGTTCATTCCTAGATAATGCACTCAAAGGGCACTAAGCATAGAGTGTGAAAACTGAGTTTCCTTGAGAGCTGCTTGGAAGCCTGATGGTGTGTGAAGTTAGTGAGCCAAATGGAGTTGTTCTCCCACAAGAACCACTCGGCTGATTCTTCTTCAATATGCCCTTCACCAACATGCAGTGTTCCCTTGATTGAATTAGCTCTCACACCAATATTTGCGTCTAGAGCCTTTGCATTGAGAGCTATCTGAAAAGGGCTGTGGCGCTGAAGTTGCCTGTGAATGTGGAGTTGGTGGCATGTGAAACCCGCATGTGGAGCATTCGTTTGTGTGGGATGCTCTACCAGGTTCATTTTTAGATAATGCACTCAAAGGGCACTAAGCATAGAGTGTGAAAACTGAGTTTCCTTGAGAGCTGCTTGGAAGCCTGATGGTGTGTGAAGTTAGTGAGCCAAATGGAGTTGTTCTCCCACAAGAACCACTCGGCTGATCCTTCTTCAATATGCCCTTCAACAACATGCAGTGTTTCCTTGATTGAATTAGCTCTCACACCAATATTTGCGTGTAGAGCCTTTGCATTGAGAGCTATCTGAAAAAGGCTGTGGCGCTGAAGTTGCCTGTGAATGTGGAGTTGGTGGCATGTGAAACCCGCATGTGGAGCATTCGTTTGTGTGGGATGCTCTACCAGGTTCATTCCTAGATAATGCACTCAAAGGGCACTAAGCATAGAGTGTGAAAACTGAGTTTCCTTGAGAGCTGCTTGGAAGCCTGATGGTGTGTGAAGTTAGTGAGCCAAATGGAGTTGTTCTCCCACAAGAACCACTCGGCTGATTCTTCTTCAATATGCCCTTCACCAACATGCAGTGTTTCCTTGATTGAATTAGCTCTCACACCAATATTTGCGTCTAGAGCCTTTGCATTGAGGGCTATCTGAAAACGGCTGTGGCGCTGAAGTTGCCTGTGAATGTGGAGTTGGTGGCATGTGAAACCCGCATGTGGAGCATTCGTTTGTGTGGGATGCTCTACCAGGTTCATTCCTAGATAATGCACTCAAAGGGCACTAAGCATAGAGTGTGAAAGCTGAGTTTCCTTGAGAGCTGCTTGGAAGCCTGATGGTGTGTGAAGTTAGTGAGCCAAATGGAGTTGTTCTCCCACAAGAACCACTCAGCTGATCCTTCTTCAATATGCCCTTCACCAACATGCAGTGTTTCCTTGATTGAATTAGCTCTCACACCAATATTTGCGTCTAGAGCCTTTGCATTGAGGGCTATCTGAAAACGGCTGTGGTGCTGAAGTTGCCTGTGAATGTGGAGTTGGTGGCATGTGAAACCCGCATGTGGAGCATTCGTTTTGTGGGATGCTCTACCAGGTTCATTCCTAGATAATGCACTCAAAGGGCACTAAGCATAGAGTGTGAAAACTGAGTTTCCTTGAGAGCTGCTTGGAAGCCTGATGGTGTGTGAAGTTAGTGAGCCAAATGGAGTTGTTCTCCCACAAGAACCACTCGGCTGATCCTTCTTCAATATGCCCTTCACCAACATGCAGTGTTCCCTTGATTGAATTAGCTCTCACACCAATATTTGCGTCTAGAGCCTTTGCATTGAGGGCTATCTGAAAACGGCTGTGGCGCTGAAGTTGCCTGTGAATGTGGAGTTGGTGGCATGTGAAACCCGCATGTGGAGCATTCGTTTGTGTGGGATGCTCACCAAGCTTCATTTCAGTCCTAGTCACTCAAAGGGCACTAAGCACAGAGTGTGAAAACTGAGTTTCCTTGAGAGCTGCTTGGAAGCCTGATGGTGTGTGAAGTTAGTGAGCCAAATGGAGTTGTTCTCCCACAAGAACCACTCGGCTGATTCTTCTTCAATATGCCCTTCACCAACATGCAGTGTTTCCTTGATTGAATTCGCTCTCACACCAATATTTGCGTCTAGAGCCTTTGCATTGAGAGCTATCTGAAAACGGCTGTGGCGCTGAAGTTGCCTGTGAATGTGGAGTTGGTGGCATGTGAAACCCGCATGTGGAGCATTCGTTTGTGTGGGATGCTGACAAAGCTTCATTTCAGTCCTAGGTATACAAAGGGCACTAAGCATAGAGTGTGAAAACTGAGTTTCCTTGAGAGCTGCTTGGAAGCCTGATGGTGTGTGAAGTTAGTGAGCCAAATGGAGTTGTTCTCCCACAAGAACCACTCGGCTGATCCTTCTTCAATATGCCCTTCACCAACATGCAGTGTTTCCTTGATTGAATTAGCTCTCACACCAATATTTGCGTCTAGAGCCTTTGTATTGAGGGCTATCTGAAAATGGCTGTGGCGCTGAAGTTGCCTGTGAATGTGGAGTTGGTGGCATGTGAAACCCGCATGTGGAGCATTCGTTTGTGTGGGATGCTCTACCTGTTTCATTCCTAGATAATGCACTCAAAGGGTACTAAGCATAGAGTGTGAAAACCGAGTTTCCTTGAGAGCTGCTTGGAAGCCTGATGGTGTGTGAAATTACTGAGCCAAATGGAGTTGTTCTCCCACAAGAACCACTCGGCTGATTCTTCTTCAATATGCCCTTCACCAACATGCAGTGTTTCCTTGATTGAATTAGCTCTCACACCAATATTTGCGTCTAGAGCCTTTGCATTGAGGGCTATCTGAAAACGGCTGTGGCGCTGAAGTTGCCTGTGAATGTGGAGTTGGTGGCATGTGAAACCCGCATGTGGAGCATTCGTTTGTGTGGGATGCTCTACCAGGTTCATTCCTAGATAATGCACTCAAAGGGCACTAAGCATAGAGTGTGAAAACTGAGTTTCCTTGAGAGCTGCTTGGAAGCCTGATGGTGTGTGAAGTTAGTGAGCCAAATGGAGTTGTTCTCCCACAAGAACCACTCGGCTGATCCTTCTTCAATATGCCCTTCACCAACATGCAGTGTTTCCTTGATTGAATTAACTCTCACACCAATATTTGCGTCTAGAGCCTTTGCATTGAGGGCTATCTGAAAACGGCTGTGGCGCTGAAGTTGCCTGTGAATGTGGAGTTGGTGGCATGTGAAACCCGCATGTGGAGCATTCGTTTGTGTGGGATGCTCTACCAGGTTCATTCCTAGATAATGCACTCAAAGGGCACTAAGCATAGAGTGTGAAAACTGAGTTTCCTTGAGAGCTGCTTGGAAGCCTGATGGTGTGTGAAGTTAGTGAGCCAAATGGAGTTGTTCTCCCACAGGATGCACTTTGCTTATCCTTCTTCAATATGCCCTTCAACAACATGCAGTGTTTCCTTGATTGAATTAGCTCTCACACCAATATTTGCGTCTAGAGCCTTTGCATTGAGGGCTATCTGAAAACGGCTGTGGCGCTGAAGTTGCCTGTGAATGTGGAGTTGGTGGCATGTGAAACCCGCATGTGGAGCATTCGTTTGTGTGGGATGCTCTACCAGGTTCATTCCTAGATAATGCACTCAAAGGGCACTAAGCATAGAGTGTGAAAACTGAGTTTCCTTGAGAGCTGCTTGGAAGCCTGATGGTGTGTGAAGTTAGTGAGCCAAATGGAGTTGTTCTCCCACAGGATGCACTTTGCTTATCCTTCTTCAATATGCCCTTCAACAACATGCAGTGTTTCCTTGATTGAATTAGCTCTCACACCAATATTTGCGTCTAGAGCCTTTGCATTGAGGGCTATCTGAAAACGGCTGTGGCGCTGAAGTTGCCTGTGAATGTGGAGTTGGTGGCATGTGAAACCCGCATGTGGAGCATTCGTTTGTGTGGGATCCTCACCAAGCTTCATTTCAGTCCTAGGCACACAAAGGCACTAAGCATAGAGTGTGAAAATTGAGTTTCCTTGAGAGCTGCTTGGAAGCCTGATGGTGTGTGAAGTTAGTGAGCCAAATGGAGTTGTTCTCCCACAAGAACCAATCGGCTGATCCTTCTTCAATATGCCCTTCACCAACATGCAGTGTTTCCTTGATTGAATTAGCTCTCACACCAATATTTGCGTCTAGAGCCTTTGCATTGAGGGCTATCTGAAAACGGCTGTGGCGCTGAAGTTGCCTGTGAATGTGGAGTTGGTGGCATGTGAAACCCGCATGTGGAGCATTCGTTTGTGTGGGATGCTCTACCAGGTTCATTCCTAGATAATGCACTCAAAGGGCACTAAGCATAGAGTGTGAAAACTGAGTTTCCTTGAGAGCTGCTTGGAAGCCTGATGGTGTGTGAAGTTAGTGAGCCAAATGGAGTTGTTCTCCCACAAGATCCACTCGGCTGATCCTTCTTCAATATGCCCTTCACTAACATGCAGTGTTTCCTTGATTGAATTAGCTCTCACACCAATATTTGCGTCTAGAGCCTTTGCATTGAGGGCTAACTGAAAACGACTGTTGCGCTGAAGTTGCCTGTGAATGTGGAGTTGGTGGCATGTGAAACCCGCATGTGGAGCATTCGTTTGTGTGGGATCCTCACCAAGCTTCATTTCAGTCCTAGGCACACAAAGGGCACTAAGCATAGAGTGTGAAAACTGAGTTTCCTTGAGAGCTGCTTGGAAGCCTGATGGTGTGTGAAGTTAGTGAGCCAAATGGAGTTGTTCTCCCACAAGAACCACTCGGCTGATCCTTCTTCAATATGCCCTTCACCAACATGCAGTGTTTCCTTGATTGAATTAGCTCTCACACCAATATTTGTGTCTTGAGCCTTTCCATTGAGGGCTATCTGAAAACGGCTGTGGCGCTGATGTTGCCTGTGAATGTGGAGTTGGTGGCATGTGAAACCCGCATGTGGAGCATTCATTTGTGTCGGATGCTCTACCAGGTTCATTCCTAGATAATGCACTCAAAGGGCACTAAGCATAGAGTGTGCAAACTGAGTTTCCTTGAGAGCTGCTTGGAAGCCTGATGGTGTGTGAAGTTAGTGAGCCAAATGGAGTTGTTCTCCCACAAGATCCACTCGGCTGATTCTTCTTCAATATGCCCTTCACCAACATGCAGTGTTTCCTTGATTGAATTAGCTCTCACACCAATATTTGCGTCTAGAGCCTTTGCATTGAGAGCTATCTGAAAACGGCTGTGGCGCTGAAGTTGCCTGTGAATGTGGAGTTGGTGGCATGTGAAACCCGCATGTGGAGCATTCATTTGTGTGGGATGCTGACCAAGCTTCATTTCAGTCCTAGGCACACAAAGGGCACTAAGCATAGAGTGTGAAAACTGAGTTTCCTTGAGAGCTGCTTGGAAGCCTGATGGTGTGTGAAGTTAGTGAGCCAAATGGAGTTGTTCTCCCACAAGAACCACTCGGCTGATCCTTCTTCAATATGCCCTTCACCAACATGCAGTGTTTCCTTGATTGAATTACCTCTCACACCAATATTTGCGTCTAGAGCCTTTGCATTGAGGGCTATCTGAAAACGGCTGTGGCGCTGAAGTTGCCTGTGAATGTGGAGTTGGTGGCATGTGAAACCCGCATGTGTAGCATGCGTTTGTGTGGGATGCTCACCAAGCTACATTTCAGTCCTAGGCTCTCAAAGGGCACTAAGCATAGAGTGTGAAAACTGAGTTTCCTTGAGAGCTGCTTGGAAGCCTGATGGTGTGTGAAGTTAGTGAGCCAAATGGAGTTGTTCTCCCACAAGAACCACTCGGCTAATCCTTCTTCAATATGCCCTTCACCAACATGCAGTGTTTCCTTGATTGAATTAGCTCTCACACCAATATTTGCGTCTAGAGCCTTTGCATTGAGGGCTATCTGAAAACGGCTGTATTGCTGAAGTTGCCTGTGAATGTGGAGTTGGTAGCATGTGAAACCCGCATGTGGAGCATTCGTTTGTGTGGGATGCTCTACCAGGTTCATTTCTAGAGAATGCACTCAAAGGGCACTAAGCATAGAGTGTGAAAACTGAGTTTCCTTGAGAGCTGCTTGGAAGCCTGATGGTGTGTGAAGTTAGTGAGCCAAATGGAGTTGTTCTCCCACAAGAACCACTCGGCTGATTCTTCTTCAATATGTCCTTCACCAACATGCAGTGTTTCCTTGATTGAATTAGCTCTCACACCAATATTTGCGTCTAGAGCCTTTGCATTGAGAGCTATCTGAAAACGGCTGTGGCGCTGAAGTTGCCTGTGAATGTGGAGTTGGTGGCATGTGAAACCCGCATGTGGAGCATTCGTTTGTGTGGGATGCTGACCAAGCTTCATTTCAGTCCTAGGTATACAAAGGGCACTAAGCATAGAGTGTGAAAACTGAGTTTCCTTGAGAGCTGCTTGGAAGCCTGATGGTGTGTGAAGTTAGTGAGCCAAATGGAGTTGTTCTCCCACAAGAACCACTCGGCTGATCCTTCTTCAATATGCCCTTCACCAACATGCAGTGTTCCCTTGATTGAATTACCTCTCATACCAATATTTCCGTCTAGAGCCTTTGCATTGAGGGCTATCTGAAAACGGCTGTGGCGCTGAAGTTGCCTGTGAATGTGGAGTTGGTGGCATGTGAAACCCGCATGTGGAGCATGCGTTTGTGTGGGATGCTCTACCAGGTTCATTCCTAGATAATGCACTCAAAGGGCACTAAGCATAGAGTGTGAAAACTGAGTTTCCTTGAGAGCTGCTTGGAAGCCTGATGGTGTGTGAAGTTAGTGAGCCAAATGGAGTTGTTCTCCCAGAAGAACCACTCGGCTGATCCTTCTTCAATATGCCCTTCACCAACATGCAGTGTTTCCTTGATTGAAATAGCTCTCACACCAATATTTGCGTCTAGAGCCTTTGCATTGAGGGCTATCTGAAAACGGCTGTGGTGCTGAAGTTGCCTGTGAATGTGGAGTTGGTGGCATGTGAAACCCGCATGTGGAGCATTCGTTTGTGTGGGATGCTCTACCAGGTTCATTCCTAGATAATGCACTCAAAGGGCACTAAGCATAGAGTGTGAAAACTGAGTTTCCTTGAGAGCTGCTTGGAAGCCTGATGGTGTGTGAAGTTAGTGAGCCAAATGGAGTTGTTCTCCCACAAGAACCACTCGGCTGATTCTTCTTCAATATGCCCTGCACCAACATGCAGTGTTCCCTTGATTGAATTAGCTCTCACACCAATATTTGCGTCTAGAGCCTTTGCATTGAGGGCTATCTGAAAACGGCTGTGGCGCTGAAGTTGCCTGTGAATGTGGAGTTGGTGGCATGTGAAAACCGCATGTGGAGCATTCGTTTGTGTGGGATGCTCTCCAAGCTTCATTTCAGTCCTAGGCACTCAAAGGGCACTAAGCATAGAGTGTGAAAACTGAGTTTCCTTGAGAGCTGCTTGGAAGCCTGATGGTGTGTGAAGTTAGTGAGCCAAATGGAGTTGTTCTCCCACAAGAACCACTCGGCTGATTCTTCTTCAATATGCCCTTCACCAACATGCAGTGTTTCCTTGATTGAATTAGCTCTCACACCAATATTTGCGTCTAGAGCCTTTGCATTGAGGGCTATCTGAAAATGGCTGTGGCGCTGAAGTTGCCTGTGAATGTGGAGTTGGTGGCATGTGAAACCCGCAAGTGGAGCATTCGTTTTGTGGGATGCTCTACCAGGTTCATTCCTAGATAATGCACTCAAAGGGCACTAAGCATAGAGTGTGAAAACTGAGTTTCCTTGAGAGCTGCTTGGAAGCCTGATGGTGTGTGAAGTTAGTGAGCCAAATGGAGTTGTTCTCCCACAAGAACCACTCGGCTGATCCTTCTTCAATATGCCCTTCACCAACATGCAGTGTTTCCTTGATTGAATTAGCTCTCACACCAATATTTGCGTCTAGAGCCTTTGCATTGAGAGCTATCTGAAAACGGCTGTGGCGCTGAAGTTGCCTGTGAATGTGGAGTTGGTGGCATGTGAAACCCGCATGTGGAGCATTCGTTTGTGTGGGATGCTGACCAAGCTTCATTTCAGTCCTAGGTATACAAAGGGCACTAAGCATAGAGTGTGAAAACTGAGTTTCCTTGAGAGCTGCTTGGAAGCCTGATGGTGTGTGAAGTTAGTGAGCCAAATGGAGTTGTTCTCCCACAAGAACCACTCGGCTGATCCTTCTTCAATATGCCCTTCACCAACATGCAGTGTTTCCTTGATTGAATTAGCTCTCACACCAATATTTGCGTCTAGAGCCTTTGCATTGAGGGCTATCTGAAAACGGCTGTGGCGCTGAAGTTGCCTGTGAATGTGGAGTTGGTGGCATGTGAAACCCGCATGTGGAGCATTCGTTTGTGTGGGATGCTCTACCAGGTTCATTCCTAGATAATGCACTCAAAGGGCACTAAGCATAGAGTGTGAAAACTGAGTTTCCTTGAGAGCTGCTTGGAAGCCTGATGGTGTGTGAAGTTAGTGAGCCAAATGGAGTTGTTCTCCCACAAGAACCACTCGGCTGATCCTTCTTCAATATGCCCTTCACCAACATGCAGTGTTTCCTTGATTGAATTAGCTCTCACACCAATATTTGCGTCTAGAGCCTTTGCATTGAGGGCTATCTGAAAACGGCTGTGGTGCTGAAGTTGCCTGTGAATGTGGAGTTGGTGGCATGTGAAACCCGCATGTGGAGCATTCGTTTGTGTGGGATGCTCACCAAGCTTCATTTCAGTCCTAGGCACTCAAAGGGCACTAAGCATAGAGTGTTAAAACTGAGTTTCCTTGAGAGCTGCTTGGAAGCCTGATGGTGTGTGAAGTTAGTGAGCCAAATGGAGTTGTTCTCCCACAAGAACCACTCGGCTGATTCTTCTTCAATATGCCCTTCACCAACATGCAGTGTTTCCTTGATTGAATTAGCTCTCACACCAATATTTGCGTCTAGAGCCTTTGCATTGAGAGCTATCTGAAAACGCCTGTGGCGCTGAAGTTGCCTGTGAATGTGGAGTTGGTGGCATGTGAAACCCGCATGTGGAGCATTCGTTTGTGTGGGATGCTGACCAAGCTTCATTTCAGTCCTAGGTATACAAAGGGCACTAAGCATAGAGTGTGAAAACTGAGTTTCCTTGAGAGCTGCTTGGAAGCCTGATGGTGTGTGAAGTTAGTGAGCCAAATGGAGTTGTTTTCCCACAATAACCACTCGGCTGATCCTTCTTCAATATGCCCTTCACCAACATGCAGTGTTTCCTTTATTGAATTAGCTCTCACACCAATATTTGCGTCTAGAGCCTTTGCATTGAGGGCTATCTGAAAACGGCTGTGGCGCTGAAGTTGCCTGTGAATGTGGAGTTGGTGGCATGTGAAACCCGCATGTGGAGCATTCGTTTGTGTGGGATGCTCTACCAGGTTCATTCCTAGATAATGCACTCAAAGGGCACTAAGCATAGAGTGTGAAAACTGAGTTTCCTTGAGAGCTGCTTGGAAGCCTGATGGTGTGTGAAGTTAGTGAGCCAAATGGAGTTGTTCTCCCACAAGATCCACTCGGCTGATCCTTCTTCAATATGCCCTTCACCAACATGCAGTGTTTCCTTGATTGAATTAGCTCTCACACCAATATTTGCGTCTAGAGCCTTTGTATTGAGGGCTATCTGAAAACGACTGTTGCGCTGAAGTTGCCTGTGAATGTGGAGTTGGTGGCATGTGAAACCCGCATGTGGAGCATTCGTTTGTGTGGGATCCTCACCAAGCTTCATTTCAGTCCTAGGCACTCAAAGGGCACTAAGCATAGAGTGTGAAAACTGAGTTTCCTTGAGAGCTGCTTGGAGCCTGATGGTGTGTGAAGTTAGTGAGCCAAATGGAGTTGTTCTCCCACAAGAACCACTCGGCTGATCCTTCTTCAATATGTCCTTCACCAGCATGCAGTGTTTCCTTGATTGAATTAGCTCTCACACCAATATTTGCGTCTAGAGCCTTTGCATTGAGGGCCATCTGAAAACGGCTGTGGCGCTGAAGTTGCCTGTGAATGTGGAGTTGGTGGCATGTGAAACCCGCATGTGGATCATTCGTTTGTGTGGGATGCTCTACCAGGTTCATTCCTAGATAATGCACTCAAAGGGCACTAAGCATAGAGTGTGAAAACTGAGTTTCCTTGAGAGCTACATGGAAGCCTGATGGTGTGTGAAGTTAGTGAGCCAAATGGAGTTGTTCTCCCACAAGAACCACTCGGCTGATTCTTCTTCATTATGCCCTTCACCAACTTGCAGTGTTTCCTTGATTGAATTAGCTCTCACACCAATATTTGCGTCTAGAGCCTTTGCATTGAGGGCTAACTGAAAACGGCTGTGTCGCAGAAGTTGCCTGAGAATGTGGAGTTGGTGGCATGTGAAACCCGCATGTGGAGCATTCGTTTATGTGGGATGCTCTACCAGGTTCATTCCTAGATAATGCACTCAAAGGGCACTAAGCATAGAGTGTGAAAACTGAGTTTCCTTGAGAGCTGCTTGGAAGCCTGATGGTGTGTGAAGTTAGTGAGCCAAATGGAGTTGTTCTCCCACAGGATGCACTTTGCTGATCCTTCTTCAAAATGCCCTTCACCAACATGCAGTGTTTCCTTGATTGAATTAGCTCTCACACCAATATTTGCGTCTAGAGCCTTTGCATTGAGGGCTATCTGAAAACGGCTGTGGCGCTGAAGTTGCCTGTGAATGTGGAGTTGGTGGCATGTGAAACCCGCATGTGGAGCATTCGTTTGTGTGGGATGCTCTACCAGGTTCATTCCTAGATAATGCACTCAAAGGGCACTAAGCATAGAGTGTGAAAACTGAGTTTCCTTGAGAGCTGCTTGGAAGCCTGATGGTGTGTGAAGTTAGTGAGCCAAATGGAGTTGTTCTCCCACAAGATCCACTCGGCTGATCCTTCTTCAATATGCCCTTCACCAACATGCAGTGTTTCCTTGATTGAATTAGCTCTCACACCAATATTTGCGTCTAGAGCCTTTGCATTGAGGGCTATCTGAAAACGACTGTTGCGCTGAAGTTGCCTGTGAATGTGGAGTTGGTGGCATGTGAAACCCGCATGTGGAGCATTCGTTTGTGTGGGATCCTCACCAAGCTTCATTTCAGTCCTAGGCACTCAAAGGGCACTAAGCATAGAGTGTGAAAACTGAGTTTCCTTGAGAGCTGCTTGGAGCCTGATGGTGTGTGAAGTTAGTGAGCCAAATGGAGTTGTTCTCCCACAAGAACCACTCGGCTGATCCTTCTTCAATATGTCCTTCACCAGCATGCAGTGTTTCCTTGATTGAATTAGCTCTCACACCAATATTTGCGTCTAGAGCCTTTGCATTGAGGGCCATCTGAAAACGGCTGTGGCGCTGAAGTTGCCTGTGAATGTGGAGTTGGTGGCATGTGAAACCCGCATGTGGATCATTCGTTTGTGTGGGATGCTCTACCAGGTTCATTCCTAGATAATGCACTCAAAGGGCACTAAGCATAGAGTGTGAAAACTGAGTTTCCTTGAGAGCTACATGGAAGCCTGATGGTGTGTGAAGTTAGTGAGCCAAATGGAGTTGTTCTCCCACAAGAACCACTCGGCTGATTCTTCTTCATTATGCCCTTCACCAACTTGCAGTGTTTCCTTGATTGAATTAGCTCTCACACCAATATTTGCGTCTAGAGCCTTTGCATTGAGGGCTATCTGAAAACGGCTGTGTCGCAGAAGTTGCCTGAGAATGTGGAGTTGGTGGCATGTGAAACCCGCATGTGGAGCATTCGTTTATGTGGGATGCTCTACCAGGTTCATTCCTAGATAATGCACTCAAAGGGCACTAAGCATAGAGTGTGAAAACTGAGTTTCCTTGAGAGCTGCTTGGAAGCCTGATGGTGTGTGAAGTTAGTGAGCCAAATGGAGTTGTTCTCCCACAGGATGCACTTTGCTGATCCTTCTTCAAAATGCCCTTCACCAACATGCAGTGTTTCCTTGATTGAATTAGCTCTCACACCAATATTTGCGTCTAGAGCCTTTGCATTGAGGGCTATTTGAAAACGGCTGTGGCGCTGAAGTAGCCTGTGAATGTGGAGTTGGTGGCATGTGAAACCCGCATGTGGAGCATTCGTTTGTGTGGGATGCTCTACCAGGTTCATTCCTAGATAATGCACTCAAAGGGCACTAAGCATAGAGTGTGAAAACTGAGTTTCCTTGAGAGCTGCTTGGAAGCCTGATGGTGTGTGAAGTTAGTGAGCCAAATGGAGTTGTTCTCCCACAAGAACCACTCGGCTGATCCTTCTTCAATATGCCCTTCACCAACATGCAGTGTTTCCTTGATTGAATTAGCTCTCACACCAATATTTGCGTCTAGAGCCTTTGCATTGAGGGCTATCTGAAAACGACTGTTGCGCTGAAGTTGCCTGTGAATGTGGAGTTGGTGGCATGTGAAACCCGCATGTGGAGCATTCGTTTGTGTGGGATCCTCACCAAGCTTGATTTCAGTCCTAGGCACACAAAGGGCACTAAGCATAGAGTGTGAAAACTGAGTTTCCTTGAGAGCTGCTTGGAAGCCTGATGGTGTGTGAAGTTACTGAGCCAAATGGAGTTGTTCTCCCACAAGAACCACTCGGCTGATCCTTCTTCAATATGCCCTTCACCAACATGCAGTGTTCCCTTGATTGAATTAGCTCTCACACCAATATTTGCGTCTAGAGCCTTTGCATTGAGAGCTATCTGAAAACGGCTGTGGCGCTGAAGTTGCCTGTGAATGTGGAGTTGGTGGCATGTGAAACCCGCATGTGGAGCATTCGTTTGTGTGGGATGCTCACCAAGCTTCATTTCAGTCCTAGGCACTCAAAGGGCACTAAGCATAGAGTGTGAAAACTGAGTTTCCTTGAGAGCTGCTTGGAAGCCTGATGGTGTGTGAAGTTAGTGAGCCAAATGGAGTTGTTCTCCCACAAGAACCACTCGGCTGATCCTTCTTCAATATGCCCTTCACCAACATGCAGTGTTTCCTGATTGAATTAGCTCTCACACCAATATTTGCGTCTAGAGCCTTTGCATTGAGGGCTATCTGAAAACGGCTGTGGCGCTGAAGTTGCCTGAGAATGTGGAGTTGGTGGCATGTGAAACCCGCAAGTGAAGCATTCGTTTGTGTGGGATGCTCTACCAGGTTCATTCCTAGATAATGCACTCAAAGGGCACTAAGCATAGAGTGTGAAAACTGAGTTTCCTTGAGAGCTGCTTGGAAGCCTGATGGTGTGTGAAGTTAGTGAGCCAAATGGAGTTGTTCTCCCACAAGAACCACTCGGCTGATTCTTCTTCAATATGCCCTTCACCAACATGCAGTGTTTCCTTGATTGAATTAGCTCTCACACCAATATTTGCGTCTAGAGCCTTTGCATTGAGGGCTATCTGAAAACGGCTGTGGCGCTGAAGTTGCCTGTGAATGTGGAGTTGGTGGCATGTGAAACCCGCATGTGGAGCATTCGTTTGTGTGGGATGCTCTACCAGGTTCATTCCTAGATAATGCACTCAAAGGGCACTAAGCATAGAGTGTGAAAACTGAGTTTCCTTGAGAGCTGCTTGGAAGCCTGATGGTGTGTGAAGTTAGTGAGCCAAATGGAGTTGTTCTCCCACAAGAACCACTCAGCTGATCCTTCTTCAATATGCCCTTCACCAACATGCAGTGTTTCCTTGATTGAATTAGCTCTCACACCAATATTTGCGTCTAGAGCCTTTGCATTGAGGGCTATCTGAAAACGGCTGTGGCGCTGAAGTTGCCTGTGAATGTGGAGTTGGTGGCATGTGAAACCCGCATGTGGAGCATTCGTTTGTGTGGGATGCTCTACCAGGTTCATTCCTAGATAATGCACTCAAAGGGCACTAAGCATAGAGTGTGAAAACTGAGTTTCCTTGAGAGCTGCTTGGAAGCCTGATGGTGTGTGAAATTACTGAGCCAAATGGAGTTGTTCTCCCACAAGAACCACTCGGCTGATTCTTCTTCAATATGCCCTTCACCAACATGCAGTGTTTCCTTGATTGAATTAGCTCTCACACCAATATTTGCGTCTAGAGCCTTTGCATTGAGGGCTATCTGAAAACGGCTGTGGCGCTGAAGTTGCCTGTGAATGTGGAGTTGGTGGCATGTGAAACCCGCATGTGGAGCATTCGTTTGTGTGGGATGCTCTACCAAGTTCATTCCTAGATAATGCACTCAAAGGGCACTAAGCATAGAGTGTGAAAACTGAGTTTCCTTGAGAGCTGCTTGGAAGCCTGATGGTGTGTGAAGTTAGTGAGCCAAATGA
>NW_026697335.1:0-28729 GCF_030435755.1 Ochotona princeps | reverse complement strand
TGAGAACAACTCCATTTGGCTCACTAACTTCACTCACCATCAGGCTTCCAAGCAGCTCTCAAGGAAACTCAGTTTTCACACTCTATGCTTAGTGCCCTTTGTATGCCTAGGACTGAAATGAGTTTTGGTCAGCATCCCACACAAACGAATGCTCCACATGCGGGTTTCACATGCCACCAACTCCACATTCACAGGCAACTTCAGCGCCACAGCCGTTTTCAGATAGCCCTCAATGCAAAGGCTCTAGACGCAAATATTGGTGTGAGAGCTAATTCAATCAAGGAAACACTGCATGTTGGTGAAGGGCATATTGAAGAAGGATCAGCCGAGTGGTTCTTGTGGGAGAACAACTCCATTTGGCTCACTAACTTCACACACCATCAGGCTTCCAAGCAGCTCTCAAGGAAACTCCAGTTTTCACACTCTATGCTTAGTGCCCTTTGTATGCCTAGGACTGAAAGGAAGCTTGGTCAGCATCCCACACAAACGAATGCTCCACATGCGGGTTTCACATGCCACCAACTCCACATTCACAGGCAACTTCAGTGCCACAGCCGTTTTCAGATAGCCCTCAATGCAAAGGCTCTAGACGCAAATATTGGTGTGAGAGCTAATTCAGTCAAGGAAACACTGCATGTTGGTGAAAGGCATATTGAAGAAGAATCAGCCGAGTGATTCTTGTGACAGAACAACTCCATTTGGCTCACTAACTTCACACACCATCAGGCTTCCAAGCAGCTCTCAAAGAAACTCAGTTTTCACACTCTATGCTTAGTGCCCTTTGAGTGCATTAGCTAGGAATGAACCTGGTAGAGACATCCCACACAAATGAATGCTCCACATGCGGGTTTCACATGCCACCAACTCCACATTCACAGGCAACTTCAGCGCCACAGCCGTTTTCAGATAGCCCTCAATGCAAAGGCTATAGACGCAAATATTGGTGTGAGAGCTAATTCAGTCAAGGAAACACTGCATGTTGGTGAAAGGCATATTGAAGAAGGATCAGCCGAGTGATTCTTCTGAGAGAACAACTCCATTTGGCTCACTAACTTCACACACTATCAGGCTTCCAAGCAGCTCTCAAGGAAACTCAGTTTTCACACTCTACACTTAGTGCCCTTTGAGTGCATTATCTAGGAATGAACCTGGTAGAGCATCCCACACAAACGAATGCTCCACATGCGGGTTTCACATGCCACCAACTCCACATTCACAGGCAACTTCAGTGCCACAGCCGTTTTCAGATAGCCCTCAGTGCAAAGACTCTAGACGCAAATATTGGTGTGAGAGCTAATTCAGTCAAGGAAACACTGCATGTTGGTGAAAGGCATATTGAAGAAGAATCAGCCGAGTGATTCTTGTGACAGAACAACTCCATTTGGCTCACTAACTTCACACAGCATCAGGCTTCCAAGCAGCTCTCAAGGAAACTCAGTTTTCACACTCTATGCTTAGTGCCCTTTGAGTGCATTATCTAGAAATGAACCTGGTAGAGCATCCCACACAAACGAATGCTCCACATGCGGGTTTCACATGCCACCAACTCCACATTCACAGGCAACTTCAGAGCCACAGCCGTTTTCAGATAGCCCACAATGCAAAGGCTCTCGACGCAAATATTGGTGTGAGAGCTAATTCAATCAAGGAAACACTGCATGTTGGTGAAGGGCATATTGTAGAAGGATCAGCCGAGTGGTTCTTGTGGGAGAACAACTCCATTTGGCTCACTAACTTCACACACCATCAGGCTTCCAAGCAGCTCTCAAGGAAACTCAGTTTTCACACTCTATGCTTAGTGCCCTTTGTGTGCCTAGGACTGAAATGAGGCTTGGTCAGCATCCCACACAAACGAAAGCTCCACATGCGGGTTTCACATGCCACCAACTCCACATTCACAGGCAACTTCACTTCCACAGCCGTTTTCAGATAGCTCTCAATGCAAAGGCTCTAGACGCAAATATTGGTGTGAGAGCTAATTCAATCAAGGAAACACTGCATGTTGGTGAAGGGCATATTGAAGAAGGATCAGCCGAGTGGTTCTTGTGGGAGAACAACTCCATTTGGCTCACTAACTTCACACACCATCAGGCTTCCAAGCAGCTCTCAAGGAAACTCAGTTTTCACACTCTATGCTTAGTGCCCTTTGTGTGCCTAGGACTTAAATGAGCCTTGGTCAGCATCCCACACAAACGAATGCTCCACATGCGGGTTTCACATGCCACCAACTCCACATTCACAGGCAACTTCAGCGCCACAGCCGTTTTCAGATAGCTCTCAATGCAAAGGCTCTAGACGCAAATATTGGTGTGAGAGCTAATTCAATCAAGGAAACACTGCATGTTGGTGAAGGGCATATTGAAAAAGGATCAGCCGAGTGGTTCTTGTGGGAGAACAACTCCATTTGGCTCACTAACTTCACACACCATCAGGCTTCCAAGCAGCTCTCAAGGAAACTCAGTTTTCACATTCTATGCTTAGTGCCCTTTGAGTGCCTAGGACTGAAATGAGTTTTGGTCAGCATCCCACACAAACGAATGCTCCACATGCGGGTTTCACATGCCACCAACTCCACATTCACAGGCAACTTCAGCGCCACAGCCGTTTTCAGATAGCCCTCAATGCAAAGGCTCTAGACGCAAATATTGGTGTGAGAGCTAATTCAATCAAGGAAACACTGCATGTTGGTGAAGGGCATATTGAAGAAGGATCAGCAAAGTGCATCCTGTGGGAGAACAACTCCATTTGGCTCACTAACTTCACACACCATCAGGCTTCCAAGCAGCTCTCAAGGAAACTCAGTTTTCACACTCTATGCTTAGTGCCCTTTTTATGCCTAGGACTGAAAGGAAGCTTGGTCAGCATCCCACACAAACGAATGCTCCACATGCGGGTTTCACATGCCACCAACTCCACATTCACAGGCAACTTCAGTGCCACAGCCATTTTCAGATAGCCCTCAATGCAAAGGCTCTAGACGCAAATATTGGTGTGAGAGCTAATTCAGTCAAGGAAACACTGCATGTTGGTGAAAGGCATATTGAAGAAGAATCAGCCGAGTGATTCTTGTGACAGAACAACTCCATTTGGCTCACTAACTTCACACAGCATCAGGCTTCCAAGCAGCTCTCAAGGAAACTCAGTTTTCACACTCTATGCTTAGTGCCCTTTGAGTGCATTATCTAGAAATGAACCTGGTAGAGCATCCCACACAAACGAATGCTCCACATGCGGGTTTCACATGCCACCAACTCCACATTCACAGGCAACTTCAGAGCCACAGCCGTTTTCAGATAGCCCACAATGCAAAGGCTCTAGACGCAAATATTGGTGTTAGAGCTAATTCAATCAAGGAAACACTGCATGTTGGTGAAGGGCATATTGTAGAAGGATCAGCCGAGTGGTTCTTGTGGGAGAACAACTCCATTTGGCTCACTAACTTCACACACCATCAGGCTTCCAAGCAGCTCTCAAGGAAACTCAGTTTTCACACTCTATGCTTAGTGCCCTTTGTGTGCCTAGGACTGAAATGAGGCTTGGTCAGCATCCCACACAAACGAAAGCTCCACATGCGGGTTTCACATACCACCAACTCCACATTCACAGGCAACTTCACTTCCACAGCCGTTTTCAGATAGCTCTCAATGCAAAGGCTCTAGACGCAAATATTGGTGTGAGAGCTAATTCAATCAAGGAAACACTGCATGTTAGTGAAGGGCATATTGAAGAAGGATCAGCCGAGTGGTTCTTGTGGGAGAACAACTCCATTTGGCTCACTAACTTCACACACCATCAGGCTTCCAAGCATCTCTCAAGGAAACTCAGTTTTCACACTCTATGCTTAGTGCCCTTTGTGTGCCTAGGACTTAAATGAGCCTTGGTCAGCATCCCACACAAACGAATGCTCCACATGCGGGTTTCACATGCCACCAACTCCACATTCACAGGCAACTTCAGCGCCACAGCCGTTTTCAGATAGCTCTCAATGCAAAGGCTCTAGACGCAAATATTGGTGTGAGAGCTAATTCAATCAAGGAAACACTGCATGTTGGTGAAGGGCATATTGAAAAAGGATCAGCCGAGTGGTTCTTGTGGGAGAACAACTCCATTTGGCTCACTAACTTCACACACCATCAGGCTTCCAAGCAGCTCTCAAGGAAACTCAGTTTTCACACTCTATGCTTAGTGCCCTTTGAGTGCATTATCTAGGAATGAACCTGTAGAGCATCCCACACTAACGAATGCTCCACATGCGGGTTTCACATGCCACCAACTCCACATTCACAGGCAACTTCAGTGCCACAGCCGTTTTCAGATAGCCCTCAATGCAAAGGCTCTAGACGCAAATATTGGTGTGAGAGCTAATTCAGTCAAGGAAACACTGCATGTTGGTGAAAGGCATATTGAAGAAGAATCAGCCGAGTGATTCTTGTGGGAGAACAACTCCATTTGGCTCACTAACTTCACACACCATTAGGCTTCCAAGCAGCTCTCAAGGAAACTCAGTTTTCACACTCTATGCTTAGTGCCCTTTGAGTGCATTATCTAGGAATAAACCTGGTAGAGCATCCCACACTAACGAATGCTCCACATGCGGGTTTCACATGCCACCAACTCCACATTCACAGGCAACTTCATTTCCACAGCCGTTTTCAGATAGTCCTCAATGCAAAGGCTCTAGATGCAAATATTGTTGTGAGAGCTAATTCAATCAAGGAAACACTGCATGTTGGTGAAGGGCATATTGAAGAAGGATCAGCCGAGTGGTTCTTGTGGGAGAACAACTCCATTTGGCTCACTAACTTCACACACCATCAGGCTTCCAAGCAGCTCTCAAGGAAACTCAGTTTTCACACTCTATGCTTAGTGCCCTTTGAGTGCATTAGCTAGGAATGAACCTGGTAGAGCATCCCACACTAACGAATGCTCCACATGCGGGTTTCACATGCCACCAACTCCACATTCACAGGCAACTTCAGCGCCACAGCCGTTTTCAGATAGCCCTCAATGCAAAGGCTCTAGACGCAAATATTGGTGTGAGAGCTAATTCAATCAAGGAAACACTGCATGTTGGTGAAGGGCATATTGAAGAAGGATCAGCCGAGTGGTTCTTGTGGGAGAACAACTCCATTTGGCTCACTAACTTCACACACCATCAGGCTTCCAAGCAGCTCTCAAGGAAACTCAGTTTTCACACTCTATGCTTAGTGCCCTTTGTATGCCTAGGACTGAAAGGAAGCTTGGTTAGCATCCCACACAAACGAATGCTCCACATGCGGGTTTCACATGCCACCAACTCCACATTCTCAGGCAACTTCAGCGCCACAGCCGTTTTCAGATAGCTCTCAATGCAAAGGCTCTAGACGCAAATATTGGTGTGAGAGCTAATTCAATCAAGGAAACACTGCATGTTGGTGAAGGGCATATTGAAAAAGGATCAGCCGAGTGGTTCTTGTGGGAGAACAACTCCATTTGGCTCACTAACTTCACACACCATCAGGCTTCCAAGCAGCTCTCAAGGAAACTCAGTTTTCACACTCTATGCTTAGTGCCCTTTGAGTGCATTATCTAGAAATGAACCTGGTAGAGCATCCCACACAAACGAATGCTCCACATGCGGGTTTCACATGCCACCAACTCCACATTCACAGGCAACTTCAGAGCCACAGCCGTTTTCAGATAGCCCACAATGCAAAGGCTCTAGACGCAAATATTGGTGTTAGAGCTAATTCAATCAAGGAAACACTGCATGTTGGTGAAGGGCATATTGTAGAAGGATCAGCCGAGTGGTTCTTGTCTGAGAACAACTCCATTTGGCTCACTAACTTCACACACCATCAGGCTTCCAAGCAGCTCTCAAGGAAACTCAGTTTTCACACTCTATGCTTAGTGCCCTTTGTGTGCCTAGGACTGAAATGAGGCTTGGTCAGCATCCCACACAAACGAAAGCTCCACATGCGGGTTTCACATACCACCAACTCCACATTCACAGGCAACTTCACTTCCACAGCCGTTTTCAGATAGCTCTCAATGCAAAGGCTCTAGACGCAAATATTGGTGTGAGAGCTAATTCAATCAAGGAAACACTGCATGTTGGTGAAGGGCATATTGAAGAAGGATCAGCCGAGTGGTTCTTGTGGGAGAACAACTCCATTTGGCTCACTAACTTCACACACCATCAGGCTTCCAAGCATCTCTCAAGGAAACTCAGTTTTCACACTCTATGCTTAGTGCCCTTTGTGTGCCTAGGACTTAAATGAGCCTTGGTCAGCATCCCACACAAACGAATGCTCCACATGCGGGTTTCACATGCCACCAACTCCACATTCACAGGCAACTTCAGCGCCACAGCCGTTTTCAGATAGCTCTCAATGCAAAGGCTCTAGACGCAAATATTGGTGTGAGAGCTAATTCAATCAAGGAAACACTGCATGTTGGTGAAGGGCATATTGAAAAAGGATCAGCCGAGTGGTTCTTGTGGGAGAACAACTCCATTTGGCTCACTAACTTCACACACCATCAGGCTTCCAAGCAGCTCTCAAGGAAACTCAGTTTTCACACTCTATGCTTAGTGCCCTTTGAGTGCATTATCTAGGAATGAACCTGGTAGAGCATCCCACACTAACGAATGCTCCACATGCGGGTTTCACATGCCACCAACTCCACATTCACAGGCAACTTCAGTGCCACAGCTGTTTTCAGATAGCCCTCAATGCAAAGGCTCTAGACGCAAATATTGGTGTGAGAGCTAATTCAGTCAAGGAAACACTGCATGTTGGTGAAAGGCATATTGAAGAAGAATCAGCCGAGTGATTCTTGTGACAGAACAACTCCATTTGGCTCACTAACTTCACACACCATCAGGCTTCCAAGCAGCTCTCAAGGAAACTCAGTTTTCACACTCTATGCTTAGTGCCCTTTGAGTGCATTATCTAGGAATGAACCTGGTAGAGCATTCCACACTAACGAATGCTCCACATGCGGGTTTCACATGCCACCAACTCCACATTCACAGGCAACTTCACTTCCACAGCCGTTTTCAGATAGTCCTCAATGCAAAGGCTCTAGATGCAAATATTGGTGTGAGAGCTAATTCAATCAAGGAAACACTGCATGTTGGTGAAGGGCATATTGAAGAAGGATCAGCCGAGTGGTTCTTGTGGGATAACAACTCCATTTGGCTCACTAATTTCACACACCATCAGGCTTCCAAGCAGCTCTCAAGGAAACTCAGTTTTCACACTCTATGCTTAGTGCCCTTTGTGTACCTAGGACTGAAATGAGGCTTGGTCAGCATCCCACACAAACGAAAGCTCCACATGCGGGTTTCACATGCCACCAACTCCACATTCACAGGCAACTTCAGAGCCACAGCCGTTTTCAGATAGCTCTCAATGCAAAGGCTCTAGACGCAAATATTGGTGTGAGAGCTAATTCAATCAAGGAAACACTGCATGTTGGTGAAGGGCATATTGAAGAAGGATCAGCCGAGTGGTTCTTGTGGGAGAACAACTCCATTTGGCTCACTAACTTCACACACCATCAGGCTTCCAAGCAGCTCTCAAGGAAACTCAGTTTTCACACTCTATGCTTAGTGCCCTTTGAGTGCATTAGCTAGGAATGAACCTGGTAGAGCATCCCACACAAACGAATGCTCCACATGCGGGTTTCACATGCCACCAACTCCACATTCACAGGCAACTTCAGCGCCACAGCCGTTTTCAGATAGCCCTCAATGCAAAGGCTCAAGACGCAAATATTGGTGTGAGAGCTAATTCAATCAAGGAAACACTGCATGTTGGTGAAGGGCATATTGAAGAAGGATCAGCAAAGTGCATCCTGTGGGAGAACAACTCCATTTGGCTCACTAACTTCACACACCATCAGGCTTCCAAGCAGCTCTCAAGGAAACTCAGTTTTCACACTCTATGCTTAGTGCCCTTTGTATGCCTAGGCCTGAAAGGAAGCTTGGTTAGCATCCCACACAAACGAATGCTCCACATGCGGGTTTCACATGCCACCAACTCCACATTCACAGGCAACTTCAGTGCCACAGCCGTTTTCAGATAGCTCTCAATGCAAAGGCTCTAGACGCAAATATTGGTGTGAGAGCTAATTCAGTCAAGGAAACACTGCATGTTGGTGAAAGGCATATTGAAGAAGAATCAGCCGAGTGCTTCTTGTGACAGAACAACTCCATTTGGCTCACTAACTTCACACACCATCAGGCTTCCAAGCAGCTCTCAAGGAAACTCAGTTTTCACACTCTATGCTTAGTGCCCTTTTTATGCCTAGGACTTAAATGAGCCTTGGCCAGCATCCCACACAAACGAATGCTCCACATGCGGGTTTCACATGCCACCAACTCCACATTCTCAGGCAACTTCAGCGCCACAGCCGTTTTCAGATAGCCCTCAATGCAAAGGCTCTAGACGCAAATATTGGTGTGAGAGCTAATTCAATCAAGGATACACTGCATGTTGGTGAAGGGCATATTGAAGAAGGATCAGCCGAGTGGTTCTTGTGGGAGAACAACTCCATTTGGCTCACTAACTTCACACACCATCAGGCTTCCAAGCAGCTCTCAAGGAAACTCAGTTTTCACACTCTATGCTTAGTGCCCTTTGAGTGCATTATCTAGGAATGAACCTGGTAGAGCATCCCACACAAACGAATGCTCCACATGCGGGTTTCACATGCCACCAACTCCACATTCTCAGGCAACTTCAGTGCCACAGCCGTTTTCAGATAGCCCTCAATGCAAAGGCTATAGACGCAAATATTGGTGTGAGAGCTAATTCAGTCAAGGAAACACTGCATGTTGGTGAAAGGCATATTGAAGAAGGATCAGCCGAGTGATTCTTCTGAGAGAACAACTCCATTTGGCTCACTAACTTCACACACTATCAGGCTTCCAAGCAGCTCTCAAGGAAACTCAGTTTTCACACTCTATGCTTAGTGTCCTTTGAGTGCATTATCTAGGAATGAACCTGGTAGAGCATCCCACACAAACGAATGCTCCACATGCGGGTTTCACATGCCACCAACTCCACATTCTCAGGCATCTTCAGTGCCACAGCCGTTTTCAGATAGCCCTCAGTGCAAAGACTCTAGACGCAAATATTGGTGTGAGAGCTAATTCAGTCAAGGAAACACTGCATGTTGGTGAAAGGCATATTGAAGAAGAATCAGCCGAGTGATTCTTGTGACAGAACAACTCCATTTGGCTCACTAACTTCACACACCATCAGGCTTCCAAGCAGCTCTCAAGGAAACTCAGTTTTCACACTCTATGCTTAGTGCCCTTTGAGTGCATTATCTAGGAATGAACCTGGTAGAGCATCCCACACTAACGAATGCTCCACATGCGGGTTTCACATGCCACCAACTCCACATTCACAGGCAACTTCACTTCCACAGCCGTTTTCAGATAGTCCTCAATGCAAAGGCTCTAGATGCAAATATTGGTGTGAGAGCTAATTCAATCAAGGAAACACTGCATGTTGGTGAAGGGCATATTGAAGAAGGATCAGCCGAGTGGTTCTTGTGGGATAACAACTCCATTTGGCTCACTAATTTCACACACCATCAGGCTTCCAAGCAGCTCTCAAGGAAACTCAGTTTTCACACTCTATGCTTAGTGCCCTTTGTGTACCTAGGACTGAAATGAGGCTTGGTCAGCATCCCACACAAACGAAAGCTCCACATGCGGGTTTCACATGCCACCAACTCCACATTCACAGGCAACTTCAGAGCCACAGCCGTTTTCAGATAGCTCTCAATGCAAAGGCTCTAGACGCAAATATTGGTGTGAGAGCTAATTCAATCAAGGAAACACTGCATGTTGGTGAAGGGCATATTGAAGAAGGATCAGCCGAGTGGTTCTTGTGGGAGAACAACTCCATTTGGCTCACTAACTTCACACACCATCAGGCTTCCAAGCAGCTCTCAAGGAAACTCAGTTTTCACACTCTATGCTTAGTGCCCTTTCAGTGCATTAGCTAGGAATGAACCTGGTAGAGCATCCCACACAAACGAATGCTCCACATGCAGGTTTCACATGCCACCAACTCCACATTCACAGGCAACTTCAGTGCCACAGCCGTTTTCAGATAGCCCTCAATGCAACGACTCTAGACGCAAATATTTGTGTGAGAGCTAATTCAGTCAAGGAAACACTGCATGTTGGTGAAGGGCATATTGAAGAAGAATCAGCCGAGTGATTCTTGTGACAGAACAACTCCATTTGGCTCACTAACTTCACACACCATCAGGCTTCCAAGCAGCTCTCAAGGAAACTCAGTTTTCACACTCTATGCTTAGTGCCCTTTGAGTGCATTATCTAGAAATGAACCTGGTAGAGCATCCCACACAAACGAATGCTCCACATGCGGGTTTCACATGCCACCAACTCCACATTCACAGGCAACTTCAGAGCCACAGAAATTTTCAGAAAGTCCTCAATGCAAAGGCTCTAGACGCAAATATTGGTGTGAGAGCTAATTCAATCAAGGAAACACTGCATGTTGGTGAAGGGCATATTGAAGAAGGATCAGCCGAGTGGTTCTTGTGGGAGAACAACTCCATTTGGCTCACTAACTTCACACACCATCAGGCTTCCAAGCAGCTCTCAAGGAAACTCAGTTTTCACACTCTATGCTTAGAGCCCTTTGTGTGCCTAGGACTGAAATGAGGTTTGGTCAGCATCCCACACAAACGAAAGCTCCACATGCGGGTTTCACATGCCACCAACTCCACATTCACAGGCAACTTCAGAGCCACAGCCGTTTTCAGATAGCTCTCAATGCAAAGGCTCTAGACGCAAATATTGGTGTGAGAGCTAATTCAATCAAGGAAACACTGCATGTTGGTGAAGGGCATATTGAAGAAGGATCAGCCGAGTGGTTCCTGTGGGAGAACAACTCCATTTGGCTCACTAACTTCACACACCATCAGGCTTCCAAGCAGCTCTCAAGGAAACTCAGTTTTCACACTCTATGCTTAGTGCCCTTTGAGTGCATTAGCTAGGAATGAACCTGGTAGAGCATCCCACACAAACGAATGCTCCACATGCGGGTTTCACATGCCACCAACTCCACATTCTCAGGCAACTTCAGTGCCACAGCCGGTTTCAGATAGCCCTCAATGCAAACGCTCTAGACGCAAATATTGGTGTGAGAGCTAATTCAATCAAGGAAACAGTGCATGTTGGTGAAGGGCATATTGAAGAAGGATCAGCCGAATGGTTCTTGTGGGAGAACAGCTCCATTTGGCTCACTAACTTCACACACCATCAGGCTTCCAAGCAGCTCTCAAGGAAACTCAGTTTTCACACTCTATGCTTAGTGCCCTTTGAGTGCATTATCTAGGAATGAACCTGGTAGAGCATCCCACACTAACGAATGCTCCACATGCGGGTTTCACATGCCACCAACTCCACATTCACAGGCAACTTCAGTGCCACAGAAATTTTCAGATAGTCCTCAATGCAAAGGCTCTAGACGCAAATATTGGTGTGAGAGCTAATTCAATCAAGGAAACACTGCATGTTGGTGAAGGGCATATTGAAGAAGGATCAGCCGAGTGGTTCTTGTGGGAGAACAACTCCATTTGGCTCACTAACTTCACACACCATCAGGCTTCCAAGCAGCTCTCAAGGAAACTCAGTTTTCACACTCTATGCTTAGTGCCCTTTGTGTGCCTAGGACCGAAATGAGGCTTGGTCAGCATCCCACACAAACGAAAGCTCCACATGCGGGTTTCACATGCCACCAACTCCACATTCACAGGCAACTTCAGAGCCACAGCCGTTTTCAGATAGCCCTCAATGCAAAGGCTCTAGACGCAAATATTGGTGTGAGAGCTAATTCAATCAAGGAAACACTGCATGTTGGTGAAGGGCATATTGAAGAAGGATCAGCCGAGTGGTTCTTGTGGGAGAACAACTCCATTTGGCTCACTAACTTCACACACCATCAGGCTTCCAAGCAGCTCTCAAGGAAACTCAGTTTTCACACTCTATGCTTAGTGCCCTTTCAGTGCATTATCTAGGAATGAACCTGGTAGAGCATCCCACACAAACGAATGCTCTACATGCGGGTTTCACATGCCACCAACTCCACATTCACAGGCAACTTCAGAGCCACAGCCGTTTTCAGATAGTCCTCAATGCAAAGGCTCTAGACGCAAATATTGGTGTGAGAGCTAATTCAATAAAGGAAACACTGCATGTTGGTAAGGGCATATTGAAGAAGGATCAGCCGAGTGGTTCTTGTGGGAGAACAACTCCATTTGGCTCACTAACTTCACACACCATCAGGCTTCCAAGCAGCTCTCAAGGAAACTCAGTTTTCACACTCTATGCTTAGTGCCCTTTGTGTGCCTAGGACTGAAATGAGGCTTGGTCAGCTTCCCACACAAACGAAAGCTCCACATGCGGGTTTCATATACCACCAACTCCACATTCACAGGCAACTTCACTTCCGCAGGCGTTTTCAGATAGCTCTCAATGCAAAGGCTCTAGACGCAAATATTGGTGTGAGAGCTAATTCAATCAAGGAAACACTGCATGTTGGTGAAGGGCATATTGAAGAAGGATCAGCCGAGTGGTTCTTGTGGGAGAACAACTCCATTTGGCTCACTATCTTCACACACCATCAGGCTTCCAAGCAGCTCTCAAGGAAACTCAGTTTTCACACTCTATGCTTAGTGCCCTTTGAGTGCATTAGCTAGGAATGAACCTGGTAGAGCATCCCACACAAACGAATGCTCCACATGCGGGTTTCACATGCCACCAACTCCACATTCTCAGGCAACTTCAGCGCCACAGCCGTTTTCAGATAGCCCTCAATGCAAAGGCTCTAGACGCAAATATTGGTGTGAGAGCTAATTCAATCAAGGAAACACTGCATGTTGGTGAAGGGCATATTGAAGAAGGATCAGCCGAGTGGTTCTTGTGGGAGAACAACTCCATTTGGCTCACTAACTTCACACACCATCAGGCTTCCAAGCAGCTCTCAAGGAAACTCAGTTTTCACACTCTATGCTTAGTGCCCTTTGTGTACCTAGGACTGAAATGAAGCTTGGTGAGCATCCCACACAAACGAATGCTCCACATGCGGGTTTCACATGCCACCAAGTCCACATTCACAGGCAACTTCAGCGCCACAGCCGTTTTCAGATAGCCCTCAATGCAAAGGCTCTAGACGCAAATATTGGTGTGAGAGCTAATTCAATCAAGGGAACACTGCATGTTGGTGAAGGGCATATTGAAGAAGGATCAGCCGAGTGGTTCTTGTGGGAGAACAACTCCATTTGGCTCACTAACTTCACACAGCATCAGGCTTCCAAGCAGCTCTCAAGGAAACTCAGTTTTCACACTCTATGCTTAGTGCCCTTTGAGTGCATTATCTAGGAATGAACCTGGTAGAGCATCCCACACAAACGAATGCTCCACATGCGGGTTTCACATGCCACCAACTCCACATTCTCAGGCAACTCCAGCGCCACAGCCGTTTTCAGATAGCCCTCAATGCAAAGGCTCTAGACGCAAATATTGGTGTGAGAGCTAATTCAATCAAGGAAACACTGCATGTTGGTGAAGGGCATATTGAAGAAGAATCAGCCGAGTGGTTCTTGTGGGAGAACAACTCCATTTGGCTCACTAACTTCACACACCATCAGGCTTCCAAGCAGCTCTCAAGGAAACTCAGTTTTCACACTCTATGCTTAGTGCCCTTTTAGTGCATTATCTAGGAATGAACCTGGTAGAGCATCCCACACAAACGAATGCTCCACATGCTTGTTTCACATGCCACCAACTCCACATTCACAGGCAACTTCAGCGCCACAGCCGTTTTCAGATAGCCCTCAATGCAAAGGCTCTAGACGCAAATATTGGTGTGAGAGCTAATTCAATCAAGGAAACACTGCATGTTGGTGAAGGGCATATTGAAGAAGGATCAGCAAAGTGCATCCTGTGGGAGAACAACTCCATTTGGCTCACTAACTTCACACACCATCAGGCTTCCAAGCAGCTCTCAAGGAAACTCAGTTTTCACACTCTATGCTTAGTGCCCTTTGAGTGCCTAGGTCTGAAATGAAGCTTGGTGAGCATCCCACACAAACGAATGCTCCACATGCGGGTTTCACATGCCACCAACTCCACATTCTCAGGCAACTTCAGCGCCACAGCCGTTTTCAGATAGTTCTCAATGCAAAGGCTCTAGACGCAAATATTGGTGTGAGAGCTAATTCAATCAAGGAAACACTGCATGTTGGTGAAGGGCATATTGAAGAAGGATCAGCCGAGTGGTTCTTGTGGGAGAACAACTCCATTTGGCTCACTAACTTCACACACCATCAGGCTTCCAAGCAGCTCTCAAGGAAACTCAGTTTTCACACTCTATGCTTAGTGCCCTTTGAGTGCATTATCTAGGAAAGAACCTGGTAGAGAATCCCACACAAACGAATGCTCCACATGCGGGTTTCACATGCCACCAACTCCACATTCACAGGCAACTTCAGAGCCACAGCCATTGTCAGATACCCCTCAATGCAAAGGCTCTAGACGCAAATATTGGTGTGAGAGCTAATTCAATCAAGGAAACACTGCATGTTGGTGAAGGGCATATTGAAGAAGGATCAGCCGAGTGGTTCTTGTGGGAGAACAACTCCATTTGGCTCAGTAACTTCACACACCATCAGGCTTCCAAGCAGCTCTCAAGGAAACTCAGTTTTCACACTCTATGCTTAGTGCCCTTTGAGTGCATTATCTAGGAATGAACCTGGTAGAGCATCCCACACAAACGAATGCTCCACATGCGGGTTTCACATGCCACCAACTCCACATTCACAGGCAACTTCAGCGCCACAGCCGTTTTCAGATAGCCCTCAATGCAAAGGCTCTAGACGCAAATATTGGTGTGAGAGCTAATTCAATGAAGGGAACACTGCATGTTGGTGAAGGGCATATTGAAGAAGGATCAGCCGAGTGGTTCTTGTGGGAGAACAACTCCATTTGGCTCACTAACTTCACACAGCATCAGGCTTCCAAGCAGCTCTCAAGGAAACTCAGTTTTCACACTCTATGCTTAGTGCCCTTTGAGTGCATTATCTAGGAATGAACCTGGTAGAGCATCCCACACAAACGAATGCTCCACATGCGGGTTTCACATGCCACCAACTCCACATTCACAGGCAACTTCAGCGCCACAGCCGTTTTCAGATAGCCCTCAATGCAAAGGCTCTAGACGCAAATATTGGTGTGAGAGCTAATTGAATCAAGGAAACACTGCATGTTGGTGAAGGGCATATTGAAGAAGGATCAGCCGAGTGGTTCTTGTGGGAGAACAACTCCATTTCTCTCACTAACTTCACACACCATCAGGCTTCCAAGCAGCTCTCAAGGAAACCCAGTTTTCACACTCTATGCTTAGTGCCCTTTGAGTGCATTATCTAGGAATGAACCTGGTAGAGCATCCCACACAAACGAATGCTCCACATGCGGATTTCACATGCCACCAACTCCACATTCACAGGCAACTTCAGCGCCACAGCCGTTTTCAGATAGCCCTCAATGCAAAGGCTCTAGACGCAAATATTGGTGTGAGAGCTAATTCAATCAAGGAAACACTGCATGATGGTGAAGGGCATATTGAAGAAGAATCAGCCGAGTGATTCTTGTGGGAGAACAACTCCATTTGGCTCACTAACTTCACACACCATCAGGCTTCCAAGCAGCTCTCAAGGAAACTCAGTTTTCACACTCTATGCTTAGTGCCCTTTGAATGCATTATCTGGGAATGAACCTGGTAGAGCATCCCACACTAACGAATGCTCCACATGCGGGTTTCACATGCCACCAACTCCACATTCACAGGCAACTTCAGTGCCACAGCTGTTTTCAGATAGCCCTCAATGCAAAGGCTCTAGACGCAAATATTGGTGTGAGAGCTAATTCAATCAAGGGAACACTGCATGTTGGTGAAGGGCATATTGAAAAGGATCAGCCTAGTGGTTCTTGTGGGAGAACAACTCCATTTGGCTCACTAACTTCACACACCATCAGGCTTCCAAGCAGCTCTCAAGGAAACTCAGTTTTCACACTCTATGCTTAGTGCCCTTTGAGTGCCTAGGTCTGAAATGAAGCTTGGTGAGCATCCCACACAAACGAATGCTCCACATGCGGGTTTCACATGCCACCAACTCCACATTCTCAGGCAACTTCAGCGCCACAGCCGTTTTCAGATAGCCCTCAATGCAAAGGCTCTAGACGCAAATATTGGTGTGAGAGCTAATTCAATCAAGGAAACACTGCATGTTGGTGAAGGGCATATTGAAGAAGGATCAGCCGAGTGGTTCTTGTGGGAGAACAACTCCATTTGGCTCACTAACTTCACACACCATCAGGCTTCCAAGCAGCTCTCAAGGAAACTCAGTTTTCACACTCTATGCTTAGTGCCCTTTGAGTGCATTATCTAGGAATGAACCTGGTAGAGAATCCCACACAAACGAATGCTCCACATGCGGGTTTCACATGCCACCAACTCCACATTCACAGGCAACTTCAGAGCCACAGCCATTGTCAGATACCCCTCAATGCAAAGGCTCTAGACGCAAATATTGGTGTGAGAGCTAATTCAATCAAGGAAACACTGCATGTTGGTGAAGGGCATATTGAAGAAGGATCAGCCGAGTGGTTGTTGTGGGAGAACAACTCCATTTGGCTCAGTAACTTCACACACCATCAGGCTTCCAAGCAGCTCTCAAGGAAACTCAGTTTTCACACTCTATGCTTAGTGCCCTTTGAGTGCATTATCTAGGAATGAACCTGGTAGAGCATCCCACACAAACGAATGCTCCACATGCGGGTTTCACATGCCACCAACTCCACATTCACAGGCAACTTCAGCGCCACAGCCGTTTTCAGATAGCCCTCAATGCAAAGGCTCTAGACGCAAATATTGGTGTGAGAGCTAATTCAATGAAGGGAACACTGCATGTTGGTGAAGGGCATATTGAAGAAGGATCAGCCGAGTGGTTCTTGTGGGAGAACAACTCCATTTGGCTCACTAACTTCACACAGCATCAGGCTTCCAAGCAGCTCTCAAGGAAACTCAGTTTTCACACTCTATGCTTAGTGCCCTTTGAGTGCATTATCTAGGAATGAACCTGGTAGAGCATCCCACACTAACGAATGCTCCACATGCGGGTTTCACATGCCACCAACTCCACATTCTCAGGCAACTTCTGCGCCACAGCCGTTTTCAGATAGCCCTCAATGCAAAGGCTCTAGATGCAAATATTGGTGTGAGAGCTAATTCAATCAAGGAAACACTGCATGTTGGTGAAGGGCATATTGAAGAAGGATCAGCAAAGTGCATCCTGTGGGAGAACAACTCCATTTGGCTCACTAACTTCACACACCATCAGGCTTCCAAGCAGCTCTCAAGGAAACTCAGTTTTCACATTCTATGCTTAGTGCCCTTTGACTGCCTAGGACTGAAATGAAGCTTGGTGAGCATCCCACACAAACGAATGCTCCACATGCGGGTTTCACATGCCACCAACTCCACATTCACAGGCAACTTCAGCGCCACAGCCGTTTTCAGATAGCTCTCAATGCAAAGGCTCTAGACGCAAATATTGGTGTGAGAGCTAATTCAATCAAGGAAACACTGCATGTTGGTGAAGGGCATATTGAAGAAGAATCAGCCGAGTGGTTCTTGTGGGAGAACAACTCCATTTGGCTCACTAACTTCACACACCATCAGGCTTCCAAGCAGCTCTCAAGGAAACTCAGTTTTCACACTCTATGCTTAGTGCCCTTTTAGTGCATTATCTAGGAATGAACCTGGTAGAGCATCCCACACAAACGAATGCTCCACATGCGGGTTTCACATGCCACCAACTCCACATTCACAGGCAACTTCTGCGCCACAGCCGTTTTCAGATAGCCCTCAATGCAAAGGCTCTAGACGCAAATATTGGTGTGAGAGCTAATTCAATCAAGGAAACACTGCATGTTGGTGAAGGGCATATTGAAGAAGGATCAGCAAAGTGCATCCTGTGGGAGAACAACTCCATTTGGCTCACTAACTTCACACACCATCAGGCTTCCAAGCAGCTCTCAAGGAAACTCAGTTTTCACACTCTATGCTTAGTGCCCTTTGAGTGCCTAGGTCTGAAATGAAGCTTGGTGAGCATCCCACACAAACGAATGCTCCACATGCGGGTTTCACATGCCACCAACTCCACATTCTCAGGCAACTTCAGCGCCACAGCCGTTTTCAGATAGTCTCTCAATGCAAAGGCTCTAGACGCAAATATTGGTGTGAGAGCTAATTCAATCAAGGAAACACTGCATGTTGGTGAAGGGCATATTGAAGAAGGATCAGCCGAGTGGTTCTTGTGGGAGAACAACTCCATTTGGCTCACTAACTTCACACACCATCAGGCTTCCAAGCAGCTCTCAAGGAAACTCAGTTTTCACACTCTATGCTTAGTGCCCTTTGAGTGCATTATCTAGGAAAGAACCTGGTAGAGAATCCCACACAAACGAATGCTCCACATGCGGGTTTCACATGCCACCAACTCCACATTCACAGGCAACTTCAGAGCCACAGCCATTGTCAGATACCCCTCAATGCAAAGGCTCTAGACGCAAATATTGGTGTGAGAGCTAATTCAATCAAGGAAACACTGCATGTTGGTGAAGGGCATATTGAAGAAGGATCAGCCGAGTGGTTCTTGTGGGAGAACAACTCCATTTGGCTCAGTAACTTCACACACCATCAGGCTTCCAAGCAGCTCTCAAGGAAACTCAGTTTTCACACTCTATGCTTAGTGCCCTTTGAGTGCATTATCTAGGAATGAACCTGGTAGAGCATCCCACACACACGAATGCTCCACATGCGGGTTTCACATGCCACCAACTCCACATTCACAGGCAACTTCAGCGCCACAGCCGTTTTCAGATAGCCCTCAATGCAAAGGCTCTAGACGCAAATATTGGTGTGAGAGCTAATTCAATGAAGGGAACACTGCATGTTGGTGAAGGGCATATTGAAGAAGGATCAGCCGAGTGGTTCTTGTGGGAGAACAACTCCATTTGGCTCACTAACTTCACACAGCATCAGGCTTCCAAGCAGCTCTCAAGGAAACTCAGTTTTCACACTCTATGCTTAGTGCCCTTTGAGTGCATTATCTAGGAATGAACCTGGTAGAGCATCCCACACAAACGAATGCTCCACATGCGGGTTTCACATGCCACCAACTCCACATTCACAGGCAACTTCTGCGCCACAGCCGTTTTCAGATAGCCCTCAATGCAAAGGCTCTAGACGCAAATATTGGTGTGAGAGCTAATTCAATCAAGGAAACACTGCATGTTGGTGAAGGGCATATTGAAGAAGGATCAGCCGAGTGGTTCTTGTGGGAGAACAACTCCATTTCTCTCACTAACTTCACACACCATCAGGCTTCCAAGCAGCTCTCAAGGAAACCCAGTTTTCACACTCTATGCTTAGTGCCCTTTGAGTGCATTATCTAGGAATGAACCTGGTAGAGCATCCCACACAAACGAATGCTCCACATGCGGATTTCACATGCCACCAACTCCACATTCACAGGCAACTTCAGTGCCACAGCCGTTTTCAGATAGCCCTCAATGCAAAGGCTCTAGACGCAAATATTGGTGTGAGAGCTAATTCAATCAAGGAAACACTGCATGTTGGTGAAGGGCATATTGAAGAAGAATCAGCCGAGTGATTCTTGTGGGAGAACAACTCCATTTGGCTCACTAACTTCACACACCATCAGGCTTCCAAGCAGCTCTCAAGGAAACTCAGTTTTCACACTCTATGCTTAGTGCCCTTTGAATGCATTATCTGGGAATGAACCTGGTAGAGCATCCCACACTAACGAATGCTCCACATGCGGGTTTCACATGCCACCAACTCCACATTCACAGGCAACTTCAGTGCCACAGCTGTTTTCAGATAGCCCTCAATGCAAAGGCTCTAGACGCAAATATTGGTGTGAGAGCTAATTCAATCAAGGGAACACTGCATGTTGGTGAAGGGCATATTGAAAAGGATCAGCCTAGTGGTTCTTGTGGGAGAACAACTCCATTTGGCTCACTAACTTCACACACCATCAGGCTTCCAAGCAGCTCTCAAGGAAACTCAGTTTTCACACTCTATGCTTAGTGCCCTTTGAGTGCCTAGGTCTGAAATGAAGCTTGGTGAGCATCCCACACAAACGAATGCTCCACATGCGGGTTTCACATGCCACCAACTCCACATTCTCAGGCAACTTCAGCGCCACAGCCGTTTTCAGATAGCCCTCAATGCAAAGGCTCTAGACGCAAATATTGGTGTGAGAGCTAATTCAATCAAGGAAACACTGCATGTTGGTGAAGGGCATATTGAAGAAGGATCAGCCGAGTGGTTCTTGTGGGAGAACAACTCCATTTGGCTCACTAACTTCACACACCATCAGGCTTCCAAGCAGCTCTCAAGGAAACTCAGTTTTCACACTCTATGCTTAGTGCCCTTTGAGTGCATTATCTAGGAATGAACCTGGTAGAGAATCCCACACAAACGAATGCTCCACATGCGGGTTTCACATGCCACCAACTCCACATTCACAGGCAACTTCAGAGCCACAGCCATTGTCAGATACCCCTCAATGCAAAGGCTCTAGACGCAAATATTGGTGTGAGAGCTAATTCAATCAAGGAAACACTGCATGTTGGTGAAGGGCATATTGAAGAAGGATCAGCCGAGTGGTTGTTGTGGGAGAACAACTCCATTTGGCTCAGTAACTTCACACACCATCAGGCTTCCAAGCAGCTCTCAAGGAAACTCAGTTTTCACACTCTATGCTTAGTGCCCTTTGAGTGCATTATCTAGGAATGAACCTGGTAGAGCATCCCACACAAACGAATGCTCCACATGCGGGTTTCACATGCCACCAACTCCACATTCACAGGCAACTTCAGCGCCACAGCCGTTTTCAGATAGCCCTCAATGCAAAGGCTCTAGACGCAAATATTGGTGTGAGAGCTAATTCAATGAAGGGAACACTGCATGTTGGTGAAGGGCATATTGAAGAAGGATCAGCCGAGTGGTTCTTGTGGGAGAACAACTCCATTTGGCTCACTAACTTCACACAGCATCATGCTTCCAAGCAGCTCTCAAGGAAACTCAGTTTTCACACTCTATGCTTAGTGCCCTTTGAGTGCATTATCTAGGAATGAACCTGGTAGAGCATCCCACACTAACGAATGCTCCACATGCGGGTTTCACATGCCACCAACTCCACATTCACAGGCAACTTCTGCGCCACAGCCGTTTTCAGATAGCCCTCAATGCAAAGGCTCTAGACGCAAATATTGGTGTGAGAGCTAATTCAATCAAGGAAACACTGCATGTTGGTGAAGGGCATATTGAAGAAGGATCAGCCGAGTGGTTCTTGTGGGAGAACAACTCCATTTCTCTCACTAACTTCACACACCATCAGGCTTCCAAGCAGCTCTCAAGGAAACCCAGTTTTCACACTCTATGCTTAGTGCCCTTTGAGTGCATTATCTAGGAATGAACCTGGTAGAGCATCCCAACACAACGAATGCTCCACATGCGGATTTCACATGCCACCAACTCCACATTCACAGGCAACTTCAGTGCCACAGCCGTTTTCAGATAGCCCTCAATGCAAAGGCTCTAGACGCAAATATTGGTGTGAGAGCTAATTCAATCAAGGAAACACTGCATCTTGGTGAAGGGCATATTGAAGAAGAATCAGCCGAGTGATTCTTGTGGGAGAACAACTCCATTTGGCTCACTAACTTCACACACCATCAGGCTTCCAAGCAGCTCTCAAGGAAACTCAGTTTTCACACTCTATGCTTAGTGCCCTTTGAATGCATTATCTGGGAATGAACCTGGTAGAGCATCCCACACTAACGAATGCTCCACATGCGGGTTTCACATGCCACCAACTCCACATTCACAGGCAACTTCAGTGCCACAGCTGTTTTCAGATAGCCCTCAATGCAAAGGCTCTAGACGCAAATATTGGTGTGAGAGCTAATTCAATCAAGGGAACACTGCATGTTGGTGAAGGGCATATTGAAAAGGATCAGCCTAGTGGTTCTTGTGGGAGAACAACTCCATTTGGCTCACTAACTTCACACACCATCAGGCTTCCAAGCAGCTCTCAAGGAAACTCAGTTTTCACACTCTATGCTTAGTGCCCTTTGAGTGCCTAGGTCTGAAATGAAGCTTGGTGAGCATCCCACACAAACGAATGCTCCACATGCGGGTTTCACATGCCACCAACTCCACATTCTCAGGCAACTTCAGCGCCACAGCCGTTTTCAGATAGCCCTCAATGCAAAGGCTCTAGACGCAAATATTGGTGTGAGAGCTAATTCAATCAAGGAAACACTGCATGTTGGTGAAGGGCATATTGAAGAAGGATCAGCCGAGTGGTTCTTGTGGGAGAACAACTCCATTTCTCTCACTAACTTCACACACCATCAGGCTTCCAAGCAGCTCTCAAGGAAACCCAGTTTTCACACTCTATGCTTAGTGCCCTTTGAGTGCATTATCTAGGAATGAACCTGGTAGAGCATCCCACACAAACGAACGCTCCACATGCGGATTTCACATGCCACCAACTCCACATTCACAGGCAACTTCAGTGCCACAGCCGTTTTCAGATAGCCCTCAATGCAAAGGCTCTAGACGCAAATATTGGTGTGAGAGCTAATTCAATCAAGGAAACACTGCATGTTGGTGAAGGGCATATTGAAGAAGAATCAGCCGAGTGATTCTTGTGGGAGAACAACTCCATTTGGCTCACTAACTTCACACACCATCAGGCTTCCAAGCAGCTCTCAAGGAAACTCAGTTTTCACACTCTATGCTTAGTGCCCTTTGAATGCATTATCTGGGAATGAACCTGGTAGAGCATCCCACACAAACGAATGCTCCACATGCGGGTTTCACATGCCACCAACTCCACATTCACAGGCAACTTCAGCGCCACAGCCATTTTCAGATAGCCCTCAATGCAAAGGCTCTAGACGCAAATATTGGTGTGAGAGCTAATTCAATCAAGGGAACACTGCATGTTGGTGAAGGGCATATTGAAAAGGATCAGCCTAGTGGTTCTTGTGGGAGAACAACTCCATTTGGCTCACTAACTTCACACACCATCAGGCTTCCAAGCAGCTCTCAAGGAAACTCAGTTTTCACACTCTATGCTTAGTGCCCTTTGAGTGCCTAGGTCTGAAATGAAGCTTGGTGAGCATCCCACACAAACGAATGCTCCACATGCGGGTTTCACATGCCACCAACTCCACATTCTCAGGCAACTTCAGCGCCACAGCCGTTTTCAGATAGCCCTCAATGCAAAGGCTCTAGACGCAAATATTCGTGTGAGAGCTAATTCAATCAAGGAAACACTGCATGTTGGTGAAGGGCATATTGAAGAAGGATCAGCCGAGTGGTTCTTGTGGGAGAACAACTCCATTTGGCTCACTAACTTCACACACCATCAGGCTTCCAAGCAGCTCTCAAGGAAACTCAGTTTTCACACTCTATGCTTAGTGCCCTTTGAGTGCATTATCTAGGAATGAACCTGGTAGAGAATCCCACACAAACGAATGCTCCACATGCGGGTTTCACATGCCACCAACTCCACATTCACAGGCAACTTCAGAGCCACAGCCATTGTCAGATACCCCTCAATGCAAAGGCTCTAGACGCAAATATTGGTGTGAGAGCTAATTCAATCAAGGAAACACTGCATGTTGGTGAAGGGCATATTGAAGAAGGATCAGCCGAGTGGTTGTTGTGGGAGAACAACTCCATTTGGCTCAGTAACTTCACACACCATCAGGCTTCCAAGCAGCTCTCAAGGAAACTCAGTTTTCACACTCTATGCTTAGTGCCCTTTGAGTGCATTATCTAGGAATGAACCTGGTAGAGCATCCCACACAAACGAATGCTCCACATGCGGGTTTCACATGCCACCAACTCCACATTCACAGGCAACTTCAGCGCCACAGCCGTTTTCAGATAGCCCTCAATGCAAAGGCTCTAGACGCAAATATTGGTGTGAGAGCTAATTCAATGAAGGGAACACTGCATGTTGGTGAAGGGCATATTGAAGAAGGATCAGCCGAGTGGTTCTTGTGGGAGAACAACTCCATTTGGCTCACTAACTTCACACACCATCAGGCTTCCAAGCAGCTCTCAAGGAAACTCAGTTTTCACACTCTATGCTTAGTGCCCTTTGAATGCATTATCTGGGAATGAACCTGGTAGAGCATCCCACACTAACGAATGCTCCACATGTGGTTTCACATGCCACCAACTCCACATTCACAGGCAACTTCAGTGCCACAGCTGTTTTCAGATAGCCCTCAATGCAAAGGCTCTAGACGCAAATATTGGTGTGAGAGCTAATTCAATCAAGGGAACACTGCATGTTGGTGAAGGGCATATTGAAAAGGATCAGCCTAGTGGTTCTTGTGGGAGAACAACTCCATTTGGCTCACTAACTTCACACACCATCAGGCTTCCAAGCAGCTCTCAAGGAAACTCAGTTTTCACACTCTATGCTTAGTGCCCTTTGAGTGCCTAGGTCTGAAATGAAGCTTGGTGAGCATCCCACACAAACGAATGCTCCACATGCGGTTTCACATGCCACCAACTCCACATTCTCAGGCAACTTCAGCGCCACAGCCGTTTTCAGATAGCCCTCAATGCAAAGGCTCTAGACGCAAATATTGGTGTGAGAGCTAATTCAATCAAGGAAACACTGCATGTTGGTGAAGGGCATATTGAAGAAGGATCAGCCGAGTGGTTCCTGTGGGAGAACAACTCCATTTGGCTCACTAACTTCACACACCATCAGGCTTCCAAGCAGCTCTCAAGGAAACTCAGTTTTCACACTCTATGCTTAGTGCCCTTTGAGTGCATTATCTAGGAATGAACCTGGTAGAGAATCCCACACAAACGAATGCTCCACATGCGGGTTTCACATGCCACCAACTCCACATTCACAGGCAACTTCAGAGCCACAGCCATTGTCAGATACCCCTCAATGCAAAGGCTCTAGACGCAAATATTGGTGTGAGAGCTAATTCAATCAAGGGAACACTGCATGTTGGTGAAGGGCATATTGAAGAAGGATCAGCCGAGTGGTTGTTGTGGAGAACAACTCCATTTGGCTCAGTAACTTCACACACCATCAGGCTTCCAAGCAGCTCTCAAGGAAACTCAGTTTTCACACTCTATGCTTAGTGCCCTTTGAGTGCATTATCTAGGAATGAACCTGGTAGAGCATCCCACACAAACGAATGCTCCACATGCGGGTTTCACATGCCACCAACTCCACATTCACAGGCAACTTCAGCGCCACAGCCGTTTTCAGATAGCCCTCAATGCAAAGGCTCTAGACGCAAATATTGGTGTGAGAGCTAATTCAATGAAGGGAACACTGCATGTTGGTGAAGGGCATATTGAAGAAGGATCAGCCGAGTGGTTCTTGTGGGAGAACAACTCCATTTGGCTCACTAACTTCACACAGCATCAGGCTTCCAAGCAGCTCTCAAGGAAACTCAGTTTTCACACTCTATGCTTAGTGCCCTTTGAGTGCATTATCTAGGAATGAACCTGGTAGAGCATCCCACACTAACGAATGCTCCACATGCGGGTTTCACATGCCACCAACTCCACATTCACAGGCAACTTCTGCGCCACAGCCGTTTTCAGATAGCCCTCAATGCAAAGGCTCTAGACGCAAATATTGGTGTGAGAGCTAATTCAATCAAGGAAACACTGCATGTTGGTGAAGGGCATATTGAAGAAGGATCAGCCGAGTGGTTCTTGTGGGAGAACAACTCCATTTCTCTCACTAACTTCACACACCATCAGGCTTCCAAGCAGCTCTCAAGGAAACCCAGTTTTCACACTCTATGCTTAGTGCCCTTTGAGTGCATTATCTAGGAATGAACCTGGTAGAGCATCCCACACAAACGAATGCTCCACATGCGGATTTCACATGCCACCAACTCCACATTCACAGGCAACTTCAGTGCCACAGCCGTTTTCAGATAGCCCTCAATGCAAAGGCTCTAGACGCAAATATTGGTGTGAGAGCTAATTCAATCAAGGAAACACTGCATGTTGGTGAAGGGCATATTGAAGAAGAATCAGCCGAGTGATTCTTGTGGGAGAACAACTCCATTTGGCTCACTAACTTCACACACCATCAGGCTTCCAAGCAGCTCTCAAGGAAACTCAGTTTTCACACTCTATGCTTAGTGCCCTTTGAATGCATTATCTGGGAATGAACCTGGTAGAGCATCCCACACTAACGAATGCTCCACATGTGGTTTCACATGCCACCAACTCCACATTCACAGGCAACTTCAGCGCCACAGCTGTTTTCAGATAGCCCTCAATGCAAAGGCTCTAGACGCAAATATTGGTGTGAGAGCTAATTCAATCAAGGGAACACTGCATGTTGGTGAAGGGCATATTGAAAAGGATCAGCCTAGTGGTTCTTGTGGGAGAACAACTCCATTTGGCTCACTAACTTCACACACCATCAGGCTTCCAAGCAGCTCTCAAGGAAACTCAGTTTTCACACTCTATGCTTAGTGCCCTTTGAGTGCCTAGGTCTGAAATGAAGCTTGGTGAGCATCCCACACAAACGAATGCTCCACATGCGGGTTTCACATGCCACCAACTCCACATTCTCAGGCAACTTCAGCGCCACAGCCGTTTTCAGATAGCCCTCAATGCAAAGGCTCTAGACGCAAATATTGGTGTGAGAGCTAATTCAATCAAGGAAACACTGCATGTTGGTGAAGGGCATATTGAAGAAGGATCAGCCGAGTGGTTCTTGTGGGAGAACAACTCCATTTGGCTCACTAACTTCACACACCATCAGGCTTCCAAGCAGCTCTCAAGGAAACTCAGTTTTCACACTCTATGCTTAGTGCCCTTTGAGTGCATTATCTAGGAATGAACCTGGTAGAGCATCCCACACAAACGAATGCTCCACATGCGGGTTTCACATGCCACCAACTCCACATTCACAGGCAACTTCAGAGCCACAGCCATTGTCAGATACCCCTCAATGCAAAGGCTCTAGACGCAAATATTGGTGTGAGAGCTAATTCAATCAAGGAAACACTGCATGTTGGTGAAGGGCATATTGAAGAAGGATCAGCCGAGTGGTTCTTGTGGGAGAACAACTCCATTTGGCTCACTAACTTCACACAGCATCAGGCTTCCAAGCAGCTCTCAAGGAAACTCAGTTTTCACACTCTATGCTTAGTGCTCTTTGAGTGCATTATCTAGGAATGAACCTGGTAGAGCATCCCACACTAACGAATGCTCCACATGCGGGTTTCACATGCCACCAACTCCACATTCACAGGCAACTTCTGTGCCACAGCCGTTTTCAGATAGCCCTCAATGCAAAGGCTCTAGACGCAAATATTGGTGTGAGAGCTAATTCAATCAAGGAAACACTGCATGTTGGTGAAGGGCATATTGAAGAAGGATCAGCCGAGTGGTTCTTGTGGGAGAACAACTCCATTTCTCTCACTAACTTCACACACCATCAGGCTTCCAAGCAGCTCTCAAGGAAACCCAGTTTTCACACTCTATGCTTAGTGCCCTTTGAGTGCATTATCTAGGAATGAACCTGGTAGAGCATCCCACACAAACGAATGCTCCACATGCGGATTTCACATGCCACCAACTCCACATTCACAGGCAACTTCAGCGCCACAGCCGTTTTCAGATAGCCCTCAATGCAAAGGCTCTAGACGCAAATATTCGTGTGAGAGCTAATTCAATCAAGGAAACACTGCATGTTGGTGAAGGGCATATTGAAGAAGGATCAGCCGAGTGGTTCTTGTGGGAGAACAACTCCATTTGGCTCACTAACTTCACACACCATCAGGCTTCCAAGCAGCTCTCAAGGAAACTCAGTTTTCACACTCTATGCTTAGTGCCCTTTGAGTGCATTATCTAGGAATGAACCTGGTAGAGAATCCCACACAAACGAATGCTCCACATGCGGGTTTCACATGCCACCAACTCCACATTCACAGGCAACTTCAGAGCCACAGCCATTGTCAGATACCCCTCAATGCAAAGGCTCTAGACGCAAATATTGGTGTGAGAGCTAATTCAATCAAGGAAACACTGCATGTTGGTGAAGGGCATATTGAAGAAGGATCAGCCGAGTGGTTGTTGTGGGAGAACAACTCCATTTGGCTCAGTAACTTCACACACCATCAGGCTTCCAAGCAGCTCTCAAGGAAACTCAGTTTTCACACTCTATGCTTAGTGCCCTTTGAGTGCATTATCTAGGAATGAACCTGGTAGAGCATCCCACACAAACGAATGCTCCACATGCGGGTTTCACATGCCACCAACTCCACATTCACAGGCAACTTCAGCGCCACAGCCGTTTTCAGATAGCCCTCAATGCAAAGGCTCTAGACGCAAATATTGGTGTGAGAGCTAATTCAATGAAGGGAACACTGCATGTTGGTGAAGGGCATATTGAAGAAGGATCAGCCGAGTGGTTCTTGTGGGAGAACAACTCCATTTGGCTCACTAACTTCACACACCATCAGGCTTCCAAGCAGCTCTCAAGGAAACTCAGTTTTCACACTCTATGCTTAGTA
>NW_026697334.1:0-28224 GCF_030435755.1 Ochotona princeps | reverse complement strand
CGCAAATATTGGTGTGAGAGCTAATTCAATCAAGGAAACACTGCATGTTGGTGAAGGGCATATTGAAGAAGGATCAGCCGAGTGGTTCTTGTGGGAGAACAACTCCATTTGGCTCACTAACTTCACACACCATCAGGCTTCCAAGCAGCTCTCAAGGAAACTCAGTTTTCACACTCTATGCTTAGCGCCCTTTTTGTGCCTAGGACTGAAAATGAAGCTTGGTGAGCATCCCACACAAACGAATGCTCCACATGCGGGTTTCACATTCCACCAACTCCACATTCACAGGCAACTTCAGCGCCACAGCCGTTTTCAGATAGCCCTCAATGCAAAGGCTCTAGACGCAAATATTGGTGTGAGAGCTAATTCAATCAAGGAAACACTGCATGTTGGTGAAGGGGCATATTGAAGAAGGATCAGCGGAGTGGATCTTGTGGGAGAACAACTCCATTTGGCTCACTAACTTCACACACCATCAGGCTTCCAAGCAGCTCTCAAGGAAACTCAGTTTTCACACTCTATGCTTAGTGCCCTTTGAGTTCATTATCTAGGAATGAACCTGGTAGAGCATCCCACACAAACCAATGCTCCACATGCGAGTTTCACTTGCCACCAACTCCACATTCACAGGCAACTTCAGCGCCACAGCCGTTTTCAGATAGCCCTCAATGCAAAGGCTCTAGACGCAAATATGGTGTGAGAGCTAATTCAATCAAGGAAAACACTGCATGTTGGTGAAGGGCATATTGAAGAAGGATCAGCCGAGTGGTTCTTGTGGGAGAACAACTCCATTTGGCTCACTAACTTCACACACCATCAGGCTTCCAAGCAGCTCTCAAGGAAACTCAGTTTTCACACTCTATGCTTAGTGCCCTTTGAGTGCCTAGGACTGAAATGAAGCTTGCTGAGCATCCCACACAAACGACTGCTCCACATGCGGGTTTCACATGCCACCAACTCCACATTCACAGGCAACTTCAGCGCCACAGCCGTTTTCAGATAGCCCTCAATGCAAAGGCTCTAGACGCAAATATTGGTGTGAGAGCTAATTCAATCAAGGAAACACTGCATGTTGGTGAAGGGCATATTGAAGAAGGATCAGCGAAGGGGATCTTGTGGGAGAACAACTCCATTTGGCTCACTAACTTCACACACCATCAGGCTTCCAAACAGCTCTCAAGGAAACTCAGTTTTCACACTCTATGCTTAGTGACCTTTGAGTTCATTATCTAGGAATGAACCTGGTAGAGCATCCCACACAAACGACTGCTCCACATGCGGGTTTCACATGCCACCAACTCCACATTCACAGGCAACTTCAGCGCCACAGCCGTTTTCAGATAGCCCTCAATGCAAAGGCTCTAGACGCAAATATTGGTGTGAGAGCTAATTCAATCAAGGAAACGATGCATGTTGGTGAAGGGCATATTGAAGAAGGATCAGCCGAGTGGTTCTTGTGGGAGAACAACTCCATTTGGCTCACTAACCTCACACACCATCAGGCTTCCAAGCAGCTCTCAAGGAAACTCAGTTTTCACACTCTATGCTTAGTGCCTTTTGGGTGCATTATCTAGGAATGAACCTGGTAGAGCATCCCACACAAACCAATGCTCCACATGCGGGTTTCACCTGCCACCAACTCCACATTCACAGGCTACTTCAGCGCCACAGCCGTTTTCAGATAGCCCTCAATGCAAAGGCTCTAGACGCAAATATTGGTGTGAGAGCTAATTCAATCAAGGAAACACTGCATGTTGGTGAAGGGCATATTGAAGAAGGATCAGCCGAGTGGTTCTTGTGGGAGAACAACTCCATTTGGCTCACTAACTTCACACACCATCAGGCTTCCAAGCAGCTCTCAAGGAAACTCAGTTTTCACACTCTATGCTTAGCGCCCTTTTTGTGCCTAGGACTGAAATGAAGCTTAGTGAGCATCCCACACAAACCAATGCTCCACATGCGGGTTTCACATGCCACCAACTCCACATTCACAGGCAACTTCAGCGCCACAGCCGTTTTCAGATAGCCCTCAATGCAAAGGCTCTAGACGCAAATATTGGTCGTGAGAGCTAATTCAATCAAGGAAACACTGCATGTTGGTGAAGGGCATATTGAGGAAGGATCAGCCGAGTGGATCTTGTGGGAGAACAACTCCATTTGGCTCACTAACTTCACGCACCGTCAGGCTTCCAAGCAGCTCTCAAGGAAACTCAGTTTTCACACTCTATGCTTAGTGCCTTTTGGGTGCATTATCTAGGAATGAACCTGGTAGAGCATCCCACACAAACGAATGCTCCACATGCGGGTTTCACATGCCACCAACTCCACATTCACAGGTAACTTCAGCGCCACAGCCGTTTTCAGATAGCCCTTAATGCAAAGGCTCTAGACGCAAATATTGGTGTGAGAGCTAATTCAATCAAGGAAACACTGCATGTTGGTGAAGGGCATATTGAAGAAGGATCAGCCGAGTGGTTCTTGTGGGAGAACAACTGCATTTGGCTCACTAACTTCACACACCATCAGGCTTCCAAGCAGCTCTCAAGGAAACTCAGTTTTCACACTCTATGGTTAGCGCCCTTTGTGTGCCTAGGACTGAAATGAAGCTTGGTGAGCATCCCACACAAACGAATGCTCCACATGCGGCTTTCACATTCCACCAACTCCACATTCATAGGCAACTTCAGCGCCACAGCCGTTTTCAGATAGCCCTCAATGCAAAGGCTTTAGAGGCAAATATTGGTGTGAGAGCTAATTCAATCAAGGAAACACTGCATGTTGGTGAAGGGCATATTGAAGAAGGATCAGCCGAGTGGTTCTTGTGGGAGAACAACTCCATTTGGCTCACTAACTTCACACACCATCAGGCTTCCAAGCAGCTCTCAAGGAAACTCAGTTTTCACACTCTATGCTTAGTGCCCTTTGAGTTCATTATCTAGGAATGAACATGGTAGAGCATCCCACACAAACCAATGCTCAACATGCGGGTTTCACATGCCACCAACTCCACATTCACAGGTAACTTCAGTGCCACAGCCGTTTTCAGATAGCCCTCAATGCAAAGGCTCTAGACGCAAATATTGGTGTGAGAGCTAATTCAATCAAGGAAACACTGCATGTTGGTGAAGGGCATATTGAAGAAGGATCAGCCGAGTGGTTCTTGTGGGAGAACAACTCCATTTGGCTCACTAACTTCACACACCATCAGGCTTCCAAGCAGCTCTCAAGGAAACTCAGTTTTCACACTCTATGCTTAGTGCCCTTTGAGTGCCTAGGACTGAAATGAAGCTTGGTGAGCATCCCACACAAACGAATGCTCCACATGCGGGTTTCACATGCCACCAACTCCACATTCACAGGCAACTTCAGCGCCACAGCCGTTTTCAGATAGCCCTCAATGCAAAGGCTCTAGACGCAAATATTGGTGTGAGAGCTAATTCAATCAAGGAAACGCTGCATGTTGGTGAAGGGCATATTGAAGAAGGATCAGCCGAGTGGTTCTTGTGGGAGAACAACTCCATTTGGCTCACTAACTTCACACACCATCAGGCTTCCAAGCAGCTCTCAAGGAAACTCAGTTTTCACACTCTATGCTTAGTGCCCTTTGAGTGCATTATCTAGAAATGAACCTGGTAGAGCATCCCACACAAACGAATGCTCCACATGCGGGTTTCACATGCCACCAACTCCGCATTCACAGGCAACTTCAGAGCCACAGCCGTTTTCAGATAGCCCTCAATGCAAAGGCTCTAGACACAAATTTTGGTGTGAGAGCTAATTCAATCAAGGAAACGCTGCATGTTGGTGAAGGGCATATTGACGAAGGATCAGCCGAGTGGTTCTTGTGGGAGAACAACTCCATTTGGCTCACTAACTTCACACACCATCAGGCTTCCAAGCAGCTCTCAAGGAAACTCAGTTTTCACACTCTATGCTTAGTGCCATTTCAGTGCATTATCTAGGAATGAACCTGGTAGAGCATCCCACACAAACGAATGCTCCACATGCGGGTTTCACATGCCACCAACTCCACATTCACAGGCAACTTCAGCGCCACAGCCGTTTTCAGATAGCCCTCAATGCAAAGGCTCTAGACGCAAATATTGGTGTGAGAGCTAATTCAATCAAGGAAACGATGCATGTTGGTGAAGGGCATATTGAAGAAGGATCAGCCGAGTGGTTCTTGTGGGAGAACAACTCCATTTGGCTCACTAACTTCACACACCATCAGGCTTCCAAGCAGCTCTCAAGGAAACTCAGTTTTCACACTCTATGCTTAGTGCCTTTTTTGCGCATTATCTAGGAATGAACCTGGTAGAGCATCCCACACAAACCAATGCTCCACATGCGGGTTTCACCTGCCACCAACTCCACATTCACAGGCTACTTCAGCGCCACAGCCGTTTTCAGATAGCCCTCAATGCAAAGGCTCTAGACGCAAATATTGGTGTGAGAGCTAATTCAATCAAGGAAACACTGCATGTTGGTGAAGGGCATATTGAAGAAGGATCAGCCGAGTGGTTCTTGTGGGAGAACAACTCCATTTGGCTCACTAACTTCACACACCATCAGGCTTCCAAGCAGCTCTCAAGGAAACTCAGTTTTCACACTCTATGCTTAGCGCCCTTTGTGTGCCTAGGACTGAAATGAAGCTTAGTGAGCATCCCACACAAACCAATGCTCCACATGCGGGTTTCACATGCCACCAACTCCACATTCACAGGCAACTTCAGCGCCACAGCCGTTTTCAGATAGCCCTCAATGCAAAGGCTCTAGACGCAAATATTGGTGTGAGAGCTAATTCAATCAAGGAAACACTGCATGTTGGTGAAGGGCATATTGAGGAAGGATCAGCCGAGTGGTTCTTGTGGGAGAACAACTCCATTTGGCTCACTAACTTCACACACCATCAGGCTTCCAAGCAGCTCTCAAGGAAACTCAGTTTTCACACTCTATGCTTAGTGTCCTTTGAGTTCATTATCTAGGAATGAACCTGGTAGAGCATCCCACACAAACCAATGCTCCACATGCGAGTTTCACTTGCCACCAACTCCACATTCACAGGCAACTTCAGCGCCACAGCCGTTTTCAGATAGCCCTCAATGCAAAGGCTCTAGACGCAAATATTGGTGTGAGAGCTAATTCAATCAAGGAAACACTGCATGTTGGTGAAGGGCATATTGAAGAAGGATCAGCCGAGTGGTTCTTGTGGGAGAACAACACAATTTGGCTCACTAACTTCACACACCATCAGGCTTCCAAGCAGCTCTCAAGGAAACTCAGTTTTCACACTCTATGCTTAGTGCCCTTTGAGTGCCTAGGACTGAAATGAAGCTTGCTGAGCATCCCACACAAACGACTGCTCCACATGCGGGTTTCACATGCCACCAACTCCACATTCTCAGGCAACTTCAGCGCCACAGCCGTTTTCAGATAGCCCTCAATGCAAAGGCTCTAGACGCAAATATTGGTGTGAGAGCTAATTCAATCAAGGAAACACTGCATGTTGGTGAAGGGCATATTGAAGAAGGATCAGCCGAGTGGTTCTTGTGGGAGAACAACTCCATTTGGCTCACTAACTTCACACACCATCAGGCTTCCAAGCAGCTCTCAAGGAAACTCAGTTTTCACACTCTATGCTTAGTGCCTTTTTGGTGCATTATCTAGGAATGAACCTGGTAGAGCATCCCACACAAACGAATGCTCCACATGCGGGTTTCACATGCACCAACTCCACATTCACAGGCTACTTCAGCGCCACAGCCGTATTCAGATAGCCCTCAATGCAAAGGCTCTAGACGCAAATATTGGTGTGAGAGCTAATTCAATCAAGGAAACATTGCATGTTGGTGAAGGGCATATTGAAGAAGGATCAGCCGAGTGGTTCTTGTGGGAGAACAACTCCATTTGGCTCACTAACTTCACACACCATCAGGCTTCCAAGCAGCTCTCAAGGAAACTCAGTTTTCACACTCTATGCTTAGCGCCCTTTTTGTGCCTAGGACTGAAATGAAGCTTGGTGAGCATCCCACACAAACGAATGCTCCACATGCGGGTTTCACATGCCACCAACTCCACATTCACAGGCAACTTCAGCGCCACAGCCGTTTTCAGATAGCCCTCAATGCAAAGGCTCTAGACGCAAATATTGGTGTGAGAGCTAATTCAATCAAGGAAACACTGCATGTTGGTGAAGGGCATATTGAGGAAGGATCAGCCGAGTGGATCTTGTGGGAGAACAACTCCATTTGGCTCACTAACTTCACGCACCGTCAGGCTTCCAAGCAGCTCTCAAGGAAACTCAGTTTTCACACTCTATGCTTAGTGCCCTTTGAGTTCATTATCTAGGAATGAACCTGGTAGAGCATCCCACACAAACGAATGCTCCACATGCGGGTTTCACATGCCACCAACTCCACATTCACAGGCAACTTCAGCACCACAGCCGTTTTCAGATAGCCCTCAATGCAAAGGCTCTAGACGCAAATATTGGTGTGAGAGCTAATTCAATCAAGGAAACGATGCATGTTGGTGAAGGGCATATTGAAGAAGGATCAGCCGAGTGGTTCTTGTGGGAGAACAACTCCATTTGGCTCACTAACTTCACACACCATCAGGCTTCCAAGCAGCTCTCAAGGAAACTCAGTTTTCACACTCTATGCTTAGTGCCCTTTGAGTTCATTATCTAGGAATGAACCTGGTAGAGCATCCCACACAAACGAATGCTCCACATGCGGGTTTCCCTTGCCACCAACTCCACATTCACAGGCAACTTCAGTGCCACAGCCGTTTTCAGATAGCCCTCAATGCAAAGGCTCTAGACGCAAATATTGGTGTGAGAGCTAATTCAATCAAGGAAACGCTGCATGTTGGTGAAGGGCATATTGAAGAAGGATCAGCCGAGTGGTTCTTGTGGGAGAACAACTCCATTTGGCTCACTAACTTCACACACCATCAGGCTTCCAAGCAGCTCTCAAGGAAACTCAGTTTTCACACTCTATGCTTAGCGCCCTTTGTGTGCCTAGGACTGAAATGAAGCTTAGTGAGCATCCCACACAAACCAATGCTCCACATGCGGGTTTCACATGCCACCAACTCCACATTCACAGGCAACTTCAGCGCCACAGCCGTTTTCAGATAGCCCTCAATGCAGAGGCTCTAGACGCAAATATTGGTGTGAGAGCTAATTCAATCAAGGAAACACTGCATGTTGGTGAAGGGCATATTGAGGAAGGATCAGCCGAGTGGATCTTGTGGGAGAACAACTCCATTTGGCTCACTAACTTCACGCACCGTCAGGCTTCCAAGCAGCTCTCAAGGAAACTCAGTTTTCACACTCTATGCTTAGTGCCTTTTGGGTGCATTATCTAGGAATGAACCTGGTAGAGCATCCCACACAAACCAATGCTCCAAATGCGGGTTTCACATGCCACCAACTCCACATTCACAGGTAACTTCAGCGACACAGCCGTTTTCAGATAGCCCTCAATGCAAAGGCTCTAGACGCAAATATTGGTGTGAGAGCTAATTCAATCAAGGAAACACTGCATGTTGGTGAAGGGCATATTGAAGAAGGATCAGCCGAGTGGTTCTTGTGGGAGAACAACTGCATTTGGCTCACTAACTTCACACACCATCAGGCTTCCAAGCAGCTCTCAAGGAAACTCAGTTTTCACACTCTATGGTTAGCGCCCTTTGTGTGCCTAGGACTGAAATGAAGCTTGGTGAGCATCCCACACAAACGAATGCTCCACATGCGGGTTTCACATTCCACCAACTCCACATTCACAGGCAACTTCAGCGCCACAGCCGTTTTCAGATAGCCCTCAATGCAAAGGCTTTAGAGGCAAATATTGGTGTGAGAGCTAATTCAATCAAGGAAACACTGCATGTTGGTGAAGGGCATATTGAAGAAGGATCAGCCGAGTGGTTCTTGTGGGAGAACAACTCCATTTGGCTCACTAACTTCACACACCATCAGGCTTCCAAGCAGCTCTCAAGGAAACTCAGTTTTCACACTCTATGCTTAGTGCCCTTTGAGTTCATTATCTAGGAATGAACATGGTAGAGCATCCCACACAAACCAATGCTCAACATGCGGGTTTCACATGCCACCAACTCCACATTCACAGGTAACTTCAGTGCCACAGCCGTTTTCAGATAGCCCTCAATGCAAAGGCTCTAGACGCAAATATTGGTGTGAGAGCTAATTCAATCAAGGAAACACTGCATGTTGGAGAAGGGCATATTGAAGAAGGATCAGCCGAGTGGTTCTTGTGGGAGAACAACTCCATTTGGCTCACTAACTTCACACACCATCAGGCTTCCAAGCAGCTCTCAAGGAAACTCAGTTTTCACACTCTATGCTTAGTGCCCTTTGAGTGCCTATGACTGAAATGAAGCTTGGTGAGCATCCCACACAAACGAATGCTCCACATGCGGGTTTCACATGCCACCAACTCCACATTCACAGGCAACTTCAGCGCCACAGCCGTTTTCAGATAACCCTCAATGCAAAGGCTCTAGACGCAAATATTGGTGTGAGAGCTAATTCAATCAAGGAAACGCTGCATGTTGGTGAAGGGCATATTGAAGAAGGATCAGCCGAGTGGTTCTTGTGGGGGAACAACTCCATTTGGCTCACTAACTTCACACACCATCAGGCTTCCAAGCAGCTCTCAAGGAAACTCAGTTTTCACACTCTATGCTTAGTGCCCTTTGAGTGCATTATCTAGAAATGAACCTGGTAGAGCATCCCACACAAACGAATGCTCCACATGCGGGTTTCACATGCCACCAACTCCGCATTCACAGGCAACTTCAGAGCCACAGCCGTTTTCAGATAGCCCTCAATGCAAAGGCTCTAGACACAAATTTTGGTGTGAGAGCTAATTCAATCAAGGAAACGCTGCATGTTGGTGAAGGGCATATTGACGAAGGATCAGCCGAGTGGTTCTTGTGGGAGAACAACTCCATTTGGCTCACTAACTTCACACACCATCAGGCTTCCAAGCAGCTCTCAAGGAAACTCAGTTTTCACACTCTATGCTTAGTGCCCTTTGAGTGCATTATCTAGGAATGAACCTGGTAGAGCATCCCACACAAACGAATGCTCCACATGCGGGTTTCACATGCCACCAACTCCACATTCACAGGCAACTTCAGCGCCACAGCCGTTTTCAGATAGCCCTCAATGCAAAGGCTCTAGACGCAAATATTGGTGTGAGAGCTAATTCAATCAAGGAAACGATGCATGTTGGTGAAGGGCATATTGAAGAAGGATCAGCCGAGTGGTTCTTGTGGGAGAACAACTCCATTTGGCTCACTAACTTCACACACCATCAGGCTTCCAAGCAGCTCTCAAGGAAACTCAGTTTTCACACTCTATGCTTAGTGCCTTTTGGGTGCATTATCTAGGAATGAACCTGGTAGAGCATCCCACACAAACAAATGCTCCACATGCGGGTTTCACATGCCACCAACTCCACATTCACAGGCTACTTCAGCGCCACAGCCGTTTTCAGATAGCCCTCAATGCAAAGGCTCTAGACGCAAATATTGGTGTGAGAGCTAATTCAATCAAGGAAACACTGCATGTTGGTGAAGGGCATATTGAAGAAGGATCAGCCGAGTGGTTCTTGTGGGAGAACAACTCCATTTGGCTCACTAACTTCACACACCATCAGGCTTCCAAGCAGCTCTCAAGGAAACTCAGTTTTCACACTCTATGCTTAGCGCCCTTTGTGTGCCTAGGACTGAAATGAAGCTTAGTGAGCATCCCACACAAACCAATGCTCCACATGCGGGTTTCACATGCCACCAACTCCACATTCACAGGCAACTTCAGCGCCACAGCCGTTTTCAGATAGCCCTCAATGCAAAGGCTCTAGACGCAAATATTGGTGTGAGAGCTAATTCAATCAAGGAAACACTGCATGTTGGTGAAGGGCATATTGAGGAAGGATCAGCCGAGTGGATCTTGTGGGAGAACAACTCCATTTGGCTCACTAACTTCACGCACCGTCAGGCTTCCAAGCAGCTCTCAAGGAAACTCAGTTTTCACACTCTATGCTTAGTGCCTTTTGGGTGCATTATCTAGGAATGAACCTGGTAGAGCATCCCACACAAACCAATGCTCCACATGCGGGTTTCACATGCCACCAACTCCACATTCACAGGTAACTTCAGCGCCACAGCCGTTTTCAGATAGCCCTCAATGCAAAGGCTCTAGACGCAAATATTGGTGTGAGAGCTAATTCAATCAAGGAAACACTGCATGTTGGTGAAGGGCATATTGAAGAAGGATCAGCCGAGTGGTTCTTGTGGGAGAACAACTGCATTTGGCTCACTAACTTCACACACCATCAGGCTTCCAAGCAGCTCTCAAGGAAACTCAGTTTTCACACTCTATGGTTAGCGCCCTTTGTGTGCCTAGGACTGAAATGAAGCTTGGTGAGCATCCCACACAAACGAATGCTCCACATGCGGGTTTCACATTCCACCAACTCCACATTCACAGGCAACTTCAGCGCCACAGCCGTTTTCAGATAGCCCTCAATGCAAAGGCTTTAGAGGCAAATATTGGTGTGAGAGCTAATTCAATCAAGGAAACACTGCATGTTGGTGAAGGGCATATTGAAGAAGGATCAGCCGAGTGGTTCTTGTGGGAGAACAACTTCATTTGGCTCACTAACTTCACACACCATCAGGCTTCCAAGCAGCTCTCAAGGAAACTCAGTTTTCACACTCTATGCTTAGTGCCCTTTGAGTGCATTATCTAGAAATGAACCTGGTAGAGCATCCCACACAAACGAATGCTCCACATGCGGGTTTCACATGCCACCAACTCCGCATTCACAGGCAACTTCAGCGCCACAGCCGTTTTCAGATAGCCCTCAATGCAAAGGCTCTAGACGCAAATATTGGTGTGAGAGCTAATTCAATCAAGGAAACACTGCATGTTGGTGAAGGGCATATTGAGGAAGGATCAGCCGAGTGGTTCTTGTGGGAGAACAACTCCATTTGGCTCACTAACTTCACACACCATCAGGCTTCCAAGCAGCTCTCAAGGAAACTCAGTTTTCACACTCTATGCTTAGTGTCCTTTGAGTTCATTATCTAGGAATGAACCTGGTAGAGCATCCCACACAAACCAATGCTCCACATGCGAGTTTCACTTGCCACCAACTCCACATTCACAGGCAACTTCAGCGCCACAGCCGTTTTCAGATAGCCCTCAATGCAAAGGCTCTAGACGCAAATATTGGTGTGAGAGCTAATTCAATCAAGGAAACACTGCATGTTGGTGAAGGGCATATTGAAGAAGGATCAGCCGAGTGGTTCTTGTGGGAGAACAACACAATTTGGCTCACTAACTTCACACACCATCAGGCTTCCAAGCAGCTCTCAAGGAAACTCAGTTTTCACACTCTATGCTTAGTGCCCTTTGAGTGCCTAGGACTGAAATGAAGCTTGCTGAGCATCCCACACAAACGACTGCTCCACATGCGGGTTTCACATGCCACCAACTCCACATTCTCAGGCAACTTCAGCGCCACAGCCGTTTTCAGATAGCCCTCAATGCAAAGGCTCTAGACGCAAATATTGGTGTGAGAGCTAATTCAATCAAGGAAACACTGCATGTTGGTGAAGGGCATATTGAAGAAGGATCAGCCGAGTGGTTCTTGTGGGAGAACAACTCCATTTGGCTCACTAACTTCACACACCATCAGGCTTCCAAGCAGCTCTCAAGGAAACTCAGTTTTCACACTCTATGCTTAGTGCCTTTTTGGTGCATTATCTAGGAATGAACCTGGTAGAGCATCCCACACAAACGAATGCTCCACATGCGGGTTTCACATGCCACCAACTCCACATTCACAGGCTACTTCAGCGCCACAGCCGTATTCAGATAGCCCTCAATGCAAAGGCTCTAGACGCAAATATTGGTGTGAGAGCTAATTCAATCAAGGAAACATTGCATGTTGGTGAAGGGCATATTGAAGAAGGATCAGCCGAGTGGTTCTTGTGGGAGAACAACTCCATTTGGCTCACTAACTTCACACACCATCAGGCTTCCAAGCAGCTCTCAAGGAAACTCAGTTTTCACACTCTATGCTTAGCGCCCTTTTTGTGCCTAGGACTGAAATGAAGCTTGGTGAGCATCCCACACAAACGAATGCTCCACATGCGGGTTTCACATGCCACCAACTCCACATTCACAGGCAACTTCAGCGCCACAGCCGTTTTCAGATAGCCCTCAATGCAAAGGCTCTAGACGCAAATATTGGTGTGAGAGCTAATTCAATCAAGGAAACACTGCATGTTGGTGAAGGGCATATTGAGGAAGGATCAGCCGAGTGGATCTTGTGGGAGAACAACTCCATTTGGCTCACTAACTTCACGCACCGTCAGGCTTCCAAGCAGCTCTCAAGGAAACTCAGTTTTCACACTCTATGCTTAGTGCCCTTTGAGTTCATTATCTAGGAATGAACCTGGTAGAGCATCCCACACAAACGAATGCTCCACATGCGGGTTTCACATGCCACCAACTCCACATTCACAGGCAACTTCAGCACCACAGCCGTTTTCAGATAGCCCTCAATGCAAAGGCTCTAGACGCAAATATTGGTGTGAGAGCTAATTCAATCAAGGAAACGATGCATGTTGGTGAAGGGCATATTGAAGAAGGATCAGCCGAGTGGTTCTTGTGGGAGAACAACTCCATTTGGCTCACTAACTTCACACACCATCAGGCTTCCAAGCAGCTCTCAAGGAAACTCAGTTTTCACACTCTATGCTTAGTGCCCTTTGAGTTCATTATCTAGGAATGAACCTGGTAGAGCATCCCACACAAACGAATGCTCCACATGCGGGTTTCCCTTGCCACCAACTCCACATTCACAGGCAACTTCAGTGCCACAGCCGTTTTCAGATAGCCCTCAATGCAAAGGCTCTAGACGCAAATATTGGTGTGAGAGCTAATTCAATCAAGGAAACGCTGCATGTTGGTGAAGGGCATATTGAAGAAGGATCAGCCGAGTGGTTCTTGTGGGAGAACAACTCCATTTGGCTCACTAACTTCACACACCATCAGGCTTCCAAGCAGCTCTCAAGGAAACTCAGTTTTCACACTCTATGCTTAGCGCCCTTTGTGTGCCTAGGACTGAAATGAAGCTTAGTGAGCATCCCACACAAACCAATGCTCCACATGCGGGTTTCACATGCCACCAACTCCACATTCACAGGCAACTTCAGCGCCACAGCCGTTTTCAGATAGCCCTCAATGCAGAGGCTCTAGACGCAAATATTGGTGTGAGAGCTAATTCAATCAAGGAAACACTGCATGTTGGTGAAGGGCATATTGAGGAAGGATCAGCCGAGTGGATCTTGTGGGAGAACAACTCCATTTGGCTCACTAACTTCACGCACCGTCAGGCTTCCAAGCCTCCCCATCAAGGAAACTCAGTTTTCACACTCTATGCTTAGTGCCTTTTGGGTGCATTATCTAGGAATGAACCTGGTAGAGCATCCCACACAAACCAATGCTCCAAATGCGGGTTTCACATGCCACCAACTCCACATTCACAGGTAACTTCAGCGACACAGCCGTTTTCAGATAGCCCTCAATGCAAAGGCTCTAGACGCAAATATTGGTGTGAGAGCTAATTCAATCAAGGAAACACTGCATGTTGGTGAAGGGCATATTGAAGAAGGATCAGCCGAGTGGTTCTTGTGGGAGAACAACTGCATTTGGCTCACTAACTTCACACACCATCAGGCTTCCAAGCAGCTCTCAAGGAAACTCAGTTTTCACACTCTATGGTTAGCGCCCTTTGTGTGCCTAGGACTGAAATGAAGCTTGGTGAGCATCCCACACAAACGAATGCTCCACATGCGGGTTTCACATTCCACCAACTCCACATTCACAGGCAACTTCAGCGCCACAGCCGTTTTCAGATAGCCCTCAATGCAAAGGCTTTAGAGGCAAATATTGGTGTGAGAGCTAATTCAATCAAGGAAACACTGCATGTTGGTGAAGGGCATATTGAAGAAGGATCATCCGAGTGGTTCTTGTGGGAGAACAACTCCATTTGGCTCACTAACTTCACACACCATCAGGCTTCCAAGCAGCTCTCAAGGAAACTCAGTTTTCACACTCTATGCTTAGTGCCCTTTGAGTTCATTATCTAGGAATGAACATGGTAGAGCATCCCACACAAACCAATGCTCAACATGCGGGTTTCACATGCCACCAACTCCACATTCACAGGTAACTTCAGTGCCACAGCCGTTTTCAGCCCCCCCCAATAGCCCTCAATGCAAAGGCTCTAGACGCAAATATTGGTGTGAGAGCTAATTCAATCAAGGAAACACTGCATGTTATAGAAGGGCATATTGAAGAAGGATCAGCCGAGTGGTTCTTGTGGGAGAACAACTCCATTTGGCTCACTAACTTCACACACCATCAGGCTTCCAAGCAGCTCTCAAGGAAACTCAGTTTTCACACTCTATGCTTAGTGCCCTTTGAGTGCCTATGACTGAAATGAAGCTTGGTGAGCATCCCACACAAACGAATGCTCCACATGCGGGTTTCACATGCCACCAACTCCACATTCACAGGCAACTTCAGCGCCACAGCCGTTTTCAGATAACCCTCAATGCAAAGGCTCTAGACGCAAATATTGGTGTGAGAGCTAATTCAATCAAGGAAACGCTGCATGTTGGTGAAGGGCATATTGAAGAAGGATCAGCCGAGTGGTTCTTGTGGGAGAACAACTCCATTTGGCTCACTAACTTCACACACCATCAGGCTTCCAAGCAGCTCTCAAGGAAACTCAGTTTTCACACTCTATGCTTAGTGCCCTTTGAGTGCATTATCTAGAAATGAACCTGGTAGAGCATCCCACACAAACGAATGCTCCACATGCGGGTTTCACATGCCACCAACTCCGCATTCACAGGCAACTTCAGAGCCACAGCCGTTTTCAGATAGCCCTCAATGCAAAGGCTCTAGACACAAATTTTGGTGTGAGAGCTAATTCAATCAAGGAAACGCTGCATGTTGGTGAAGGGCATATTGACGAAGGATCAGCCGAGTGGTTCTTGTGGGAGAACAACTCCATTTGGCTCACTAACTTCACACACCATCAGGCTTCCAAGCAGCTCTCAAGGAAACTCAGTTTTCACACTCTATGCTTAGTGCCCTTTGAGTGCATTATCTAGGAATGAACCTGGTAGAGCATCCCACACAAACGAATGCTCCACATGCGGGTTTCACATGCCACCAACTCCACATTCACAGGCAACTTCAGCGCCACAGCCGTTTTCAGATAGCCCTCAATGCAAAGGCTCTAGACGCAAATATTGGTGTGAGAGCTAATTCAATCAAGGAAACGATGCATGTTGGTGAAGGGCATATTGAAGAAGGATCAGCCGAGTGGTTCTTGTGGGAGAACAACTCCATTTGGCTCACTAACTTCACACACCATCAGGCTTCCAAGCAGCTCTCAAGGAAACTCAGTTTTCACACTCTATGCTTAGTGCCTTTTGGGTGCATTATCTAGGAATGAACCTGGTAGAGCATCCCACACAAACAAATGCTCCACATGCGGGTTTCACATGCCACCAACTCCACATTCACAGGCTACTTCAGCGCCACAGCCGTTTTCAGATAGCCCTCAATGCAAAGGCTCTAGACGCAAATATTGGTGTGAGAGCTAATTCAATCAAGGAAACACTGCATGTTGGTGAAGGGCATATTGAAGAAGGATCAGCCGAGTGGTTCTTGTGGGAGAACAACTCCATTTGGCTCACTAACTTCACACACCATCAGGCTTCCAAGCAGCTCTCAAGGAAACTCAGTTTTCACACTCTATGCTTAGCGCCCTTTGTGTGCCTAGGACTGAAATGAAGCTTAGTGAGCATCCCACACAAACCAATGCTCCACATGCGGGTTTCACATGCCACCAACTCCACATTCACAGGCAACTTCAGCGCCACAGCCGTTTTCAGATAGCCCTCAATGCAAAGGCTCTAGACGCAAATATTGGTGTGAGAGCTAATTCAATCAAGGAAACACTGCATGTTGGTGAAGGGCATATTGAGGAAGGATCAGCCGAGTGGATCTTGTGGGAGAACAACTCCATTTGGCTCACTAACTTCACGCACCGTCAGGCTTCCAAGCAGCTCTCAAGGAAACTCAGTTTTCACACTCTATGCTTAGTGCCTTTTGGGTGCATTATCTAGGAATGAACCTGGTAGAGCATCCCACACAAACCAATGCTCCACATGCGGGTTTCACATGCCACCAACTCCACATTCACAGGTAACTTCAGCGCCACAGCCGTTTTCAGATAGCCCTCAATGCAAAGGCTCTAGACGCAAATATTGGTGTGAGAGCTAATTCAATCAAGGAAACACTGCATGTTGGTGAAGGGCATATTGAAGAAGGATCAGCCGAGTGGTTCTTGTGGGAGAACAACTGCATTTGGCTCACTAACTTCACACACCATCAGGCTTCCAAGCAGCTTAGGAAACTCAGTTTTCACACTCTATGGTTAGCGCCCTTTGTGTGCCTAGGACTGAAATGAAGCTTGGTGAGCATCCCACACAAACGAATGCTCCACATGCGGGTTTCACATTCCACCAACTCCACATTCACAGGCAACTTCAGCGCCACAGCCGTTTTCAGATAGCCCTCAATGCAAAGGCTTTAGAGGCAAATATTGGTGTGAGAGCTAATTCAATCAAGGAAACACTGCATGTTGGTGAAGGGCATATTGAAGAAGGATCAGCCGAGTGGTTCTTGTGGGAGAACAACTTCATTTGGCTCACTAACTTCACACACCATCAGGCTTCCAAGCAGCTCTCAACCAGGAAACTCAGTTTTCACACTCTATGCTTAGTGCCCTTTGAGTGCATTATCTAGAAATGAACCTGGTAGAGCATCCCACACAAACGAATGCTCCACATGCGGGTTTCACATGCCACCAACTCCGCATTCACAGGCAACTTCAGAGCCACAGCCGTTTTCAGATAGCCCTCAATGCAAAGGCTCTAGACACAAATTTTGGTGTGAGAGCTAATTCAATCAAGGAAACGCTGCATGTTGGTGAAGGGCATATTGACGAAGGATCAGCCGAGTGGTTCTTGTGGGAGAACAACTCCATTTGGCTCACTAACTTCACACACCATCAGGCTTCCAAGCAGCTCTCAAGGAAACTCAGTTTTCACACTCTATGCTTAGCGCCCTTTGTGTGCCTAGGACTGAAATGAAGCTTAGTGAGCATCCCACACAAACCAATGCTCCACATGCGGGTTTCACATGCCACCAACTCCACATTCACAGGCAACTTCAGCGCCACAGCCGTTTTCAGATAGCCCTCAATGCAAAGGCTCTAGACGCAAATATTGGTGTGAGAGCTAATTCAATCAAGGAAACACTGCATGTTGGTGAAGGGCATATTGAGGAAGGATCAGCCGAGTGGATCTTGTGGGAGAACAACTCCATTTGGCTCACTAACTTCACGCACCGTCAGGCTTCCAAGCAGCTCTCAAGGAAACTCAGTTTTCACACTCTATGCTTAGTGCCTTTTGGGTGCATTATCTAGGAATGAACCTGGTAGAGCATCCCACACAAACCAATGCTCCACATGCAGGTTTCACATGCCACCAACTCCACATTCACAGGTAACTTCAGCGCCACAGCCGTTTTCAGATAGCCCTCAATGCAAAGGCTCTAGACGCAAATATTGGTGTGAGAGCTAATTCAATCAAGGAAACACTGCATGTTGGTGAAGGGCATATTGAAGAAGGATCAGCCGAGTGGTTCTTGTGGGAGAACAACTGCATTTGGCTCACTAACTTCACACACCATCAGGCTTCCAAGCAGCTCTCAAGGAAACTCAGTTTTCACACTCTATGGTTAGCGCCCTTTGTGTGCCTAGGACTGAAATGAAGCTTGGTGAGCATCCCACACAAACGAATGCTCCACATGCGGGTTTCACATTCCACCAACTCCACATTCACAGGCAACTTCAGCGCCACAGCCGTTTTCAGATAGCCCTCAATGCAAAGGTTTTAGAGGCAAATATTGGTGTGAGAGCTAATTCAATCAAGGAAACACTGCATGTTGGTGAAGGGCATATTGAAGAAGGATCAGCCGAGTGGTTCTTGTGGGAGAACAACTCCATTTGGCTCACTAACTTCACACACCATCAGGCTTCCAAGCAGCTCTCAAGGAAACTCAGTTTTCACACTCTATGCTTAGTGCCCTTTGAGTTCATTATCTAGGAATGAACATGGTAGAGCATCCCACACAAACCAATGCTCAACATGCGGGTTTCACATGCCACCAACTCCACATTCACAGGTAACTTCAGTGCCACAGCCGTTTTCAGATAGCCCTCAATGCAAAGGCTCTAGACGCAAATATTGGTGTGAGAGCTAATTCAATCAAGGAAACGACGCATGTTGGTGAAGGGCATATTGAAGAAGGATCAGCCGAGTGGTTCTTGTGGGAGAACAACTCCATTTGGCTCACTAACTTCACACACCATCAGGCTTCCAAGCAGCTCTCAAGGAAACTCAGTTTTCACACTCTATGCTTAGTGCCCTTTGAGTGCCTATGACTGAAATGAAGCTTGGTGAGCATCCCACACAAACGAATGCTCCACATGCGGGTTTCACATGCCACCAACTCCACATTCACAGGCAACTTCAGCGCCACAGCCGTTTTCAGATAGCCCTCAATGCAAAGGCTCTAGACGCAAATATTGGTGTGAGAGCTAATTCAATCAAGGAAACGCTGCATGTTGGTGAAGGGCATATTGAAGAAGGATCAGCCGAGTGGTTCTTGTGGGAGAACAACTGCATTTGGCTCACTAACTTCACACACCATCAGGCTTCCAAGCAGCTCTCAAGGAAACTCAGTTTTCACACTCTATGCTTAGTGCCCTTTGAGTGCATTATCTAGAAATGAACCTGGTAGAGCATCCCACACAAACGAATGCTCCACATGCGGGTTTCACATGCCACCAACTCCGCATTCACAGGCAACTTCAGAGCCACAGCCGTTTTCAGATAGCCCTCAATGCAAAGGCTCTAGACACAAATTTTGGTGTGAGAGCTAATTCAATCAAGGAAACGCTGCATGTTGGTGAAGGGCATATTGACGAAGGATCAGCCGAGTGGTTCTTGTGGGAGAACAACTCCATTTGGCTCACTAACTTCACACACCATCAGGCTTCCAAGCAGCTCTCAAGGAAACTCAGTTTTCACACTCTATGCTTAGTGCCCTTTGAGTGCATTATCTAGGAATGAACCTGGTAGAGCATCCCACACAAACGAATGCTCCACATGCGGGTTTCACTTGCCACCAACTCCACATTCACAGGCACCTCCATCGCCACAGCCGGTTTCAGATAGCCCTCAATGCAAAGGCTCCTGACGCAAATATTGGTGTGAGAGCTAATTCAATCAAGGAAATGCTGCATGTTGCTGAAGGGCATATTGAAGAAGGATCAGCCGAGTGGTTCTTGTGGGAGGACAACTCCATTTGGCTCACTAACTTCGCACACATCAGGCTTCCAAACAGCTCTCAAGGAAACTCAGTTTTCACACTCTATGCTTAGTGCCCTTTGAGTGCCTAGGACTGAAATGAAGCTGGTAGAGCATCCCACACAAACCAATGCTCCACATGCTGGTTTCACATGCCACCAACTCTACATTCACAGGCAACTTCAGCCCCACAGCCGTTTTCAGATAGCCCTCAATGCAAAGGCTCTAGACACAAATATTGGTGTGAGAGCTAATTCAATCAAGGAAACACTGCATGTTGGTGAAGGGCATATTGAAGAAGGATCAGCCGAGTGGTTCTTGTGGGAGAACAACTCCATTTGGCTCACTAACTTCACACACCATCAGGCTTCCAAGCAGCTCTCAAGGAAACTCAGTTTTCACACTCTATGCTTAGTGCCCTTTGAGTGCCTAGGACTGAAATGAAGCTTGGTGAGCATCCCACACAAACGAATGCTCCACATGCGGGTTTCACATGCCACCAACTCCACATTCACAGGCAACTTCAGCGCCACAGCCGTTTTCAGGTAGCCCTCAATGCAAAGGATCTAGATGCAAATATTGGTGTGAGAGCTAATTCAATCAAGGAAACACTGCATGTTGGTGAAGGGCATATTGAAGAAGGATCAGCCGAGTGGTTCTTGTGGGAGAACAACTATATTTGGCTCACACACCAGGCTTCCAAGCAGCTCTCAAGGAAACTCAGTTTTCACACTCTATGCTTAGTGCCCTTTGAGTGCCTAGGACTGAAATGAAGCTTGGTGAGCATCCCACACAAACGAATGCTCCACATGCGGGTTTCACATGCCACCAACTCCACATTCACAGGCTACTTCAGCGCCACAGCCGTTTTCAGATAGCCCTCAATGCAAAGGCTCTAGACGCAAATATTGGTGTGAGAGCTAATTCAATCAAGGAAACACTGCATGTTGGTGAAGGGCATATTGAAGAAGGATTAGCTGAGTGGTTCTAGTGGGAGAACAACTATATTTGGCTCACTAACTTCACACACCATCAGGCTTCCAAGCAGCTCTCAAGGAAACTCAGTTTTCACGGTCTATGCTTAGTGCCCTTTGAGTGCATTATCTAGGAATGAACCTGGTAGAACATCCCACACAAACCAATGCTCCACATGCGGGTTTCACTTACCACCAACTCCACATTCACAGGCAACTTCAGCGCCACAGCCGTTTTCAGATAGCCCTCAATGCAAAGGCTCTAGACGCAAATATTGGTGTGAGAGCTAATTCAATCAAGGAAACACTGCATGTTGGTGAAGGGCATATTGAAGAAGGATCAGCGAAGGGGATATTGTATGAGAACAACTCCATTTGGCTCACTAACTTCACACACCATCAGGCTTATAAGGAGCTCTCAAGGAAACTCAGTTTTCACACTCTATGCTTAGTGCCTTTTGGGTGCATTATCTAGGAATGAACCTGGTAGAGCATCCCACACAAACGAATGCTCCACATGCGGGTTTCACATGCCACCAACTCCACATTCACAGGCAACTTCAGCGCCACAGCCGTTTTCAGATAGCCCTCAATGCAAAGGCTCTAGAGGCAAATATTGGTGTGAGAGCTAATTCAATCAAGGAAACACTGCATGTTGGTGAAGGGCATATTGAAGAAGGATGAGCGAAGGGGATCTTGTGGGAGAACAACTCCATTTGGCTCACTAACTTCACACACCATCAGGCTTCCAAGCAGCTCTCAAGGAAACTCAGTTTTCACACTCTATGCTTAGTGCCCTTTGAGTTCATTATCTAGGAATGAACCTGGTAGAGCATCCCACACAAACGACTGCTCCACATGCGGGTTTCACATGCCACCAACTCCACATTCACAGGCAACTTCAGCGCCACAGCCGTTTTCAGATAGCCCTCAATGCAAAGGCTCTAGACGCAAATATTGGTGTGAGAGCTAATTCAATCAAGGAAACGATGCATGTTGGTGAAGGGCATATTGAAGAAGGATCAGCCGAGTGGTTCTTGTGGGAGAACAACTCCATTTGGCTCACTAACCTCACACACCATCAGGCTTCCAAGCAGCTCTCAAGGAAACTCAGTTTTCACACTCTATGCTTAGTGCCTTTTGGGTGCATTATCTAGGAATGAACCTGGTAGAGCATCCCACACAAACCAATGCTCCACATGCGGGTTTCACCTGCCACCAACTCCACATTCACAGGCTACTTCAGCGCCACAGCCGTTTTCAGATAGCCCTCAATGCAAAGGCTCTAGACGCAAATATTGGTGTGAGAGCTAATTCAATCAAGGAAACACTGCATGTTGGTGAAGGGCATATTGAAGAAGGATCAGCCGAGTGGTTCTTGTGGGAGAACAACTGCATTTGGCTCACTAACTTCACACACCATCAGGCTTCCAAGCAGCTCTCAAGGAAACTCAGTTTTCACACTCTATGGTTAGCGCCCTTTGTGTGCCTAGGACTGAAATGAAGCTTGGTGAGCATCCCACACAAACGAATGCTCCACATGCGGGTTTCACATTCCACCAACTCCACATTCACAGGCAACTTCAGCGCCACAGCCGTTTTCAGATAGCCCTCAATGCAAAGGCTTTAGAGGCAAATATTGGTGTGAGAGCTAATTCAATCAAGGAAACACTGCATGTTGGTGAAGGGCATATTGAAGAAGGATCAGCCGAGTGGTTCTTGTGGGAGAACAACTCCATTTGGCTCACTAACTTCACACACCATCAGGCTTCCAAGCAGCTCTCAAGGAAACTCAGTTTTCACACTCTATGCTTAGTGCCCTTTGAGTTCATTATCTAGGAATGAACATGGTAGAGCATCCCACACAAACCAATGCTCAACATGCGGGTTTCACATGCCACCAACTCCACATTCACAGGTAACTTCAGTGCCACAGCCGTTTTCAGATAGCCCTCAATGCAAAGGCTCTAGACGCAAATATTGGTGTGAGAGCTAATTCAATCAAGGAAACGACGCATGTTGGTGAAGGGCATATTGAAGAAGGATCAGCCGAGTGGTTCTTGTGGGAGAACAACTCCATTTGGCTCACTAACTTCACACACCATCAGGCTTCCAAGCAGCTCTCAAGGAAACTCAGTTTTCACACTCTATGCTTAGTGCCCTTTGAGTGCCTATGACTGAAATGAAGCTTGGTGAGCATCCCACACAAACGAATGCTCCACATGCGGGTTTCACATGCCACCAACTCCACATTCACAGGCAACTTCAGCGCCACAGCCGTTTTCAGATAGCCCTCAATGCAAAGGCTCTAGACGCAAATATTGGTGTGAGAGCTAATTCAATCAAGGAAACGCTGCATGTTGGTGAAGGGCATATTGAAGAAGGATCAGCCGAGTGGTTCTTGTGGGAGAACAACTGCATTTGGCTCACTAACTTCACACACCATCAGGCTTCCAAGCAGCTCTCAAGGAAACTCAGTTTTCACACTCTATGCTTAGTGCCCTTTGAGTGCATTATCTAGAAATGAACCTGGTAGAGCATCCCACACAAACGAATGCTCCACATGCGGGTTTCACATGCCACCAACTCCGCATTCACAGGCAACTTCAGAGCCACAGCCGTTTTCAGATAGCCCTCAATGCAAAGGCTCTAGACACAAATTTTGGTGTGAGAGCTAATTCAATCAAGGAAACGCTGCATGTTGGTGAAGGGCATATTGACGAAGGATCAGCCGAGTGGTTCTTGTGGGAGAACAACTCCATTTGGCTCACTAACTTCACACACCATCAGGCTTCCAAGCAGCTCTCAAGGAAACTCAGTTTTCACACTCTATGCTTAGTGCCCTTTGAGTGCATTATCTAGGAATGAACCTGGTAGAGCATCCCACACAAACGAATGCTCCACATGCGGGTTTCACTTGCCACCAACTCCACATTCACAGGCACCTCCATCGCCACAGCCGGTTTCAGATAGCCCTCAATGCAAAGGCTCCTGACGCAAATATTGGTGTGAGAGCTAATTCAATCAAGGAAATGCTGCATGTTGCTGAAGGGCATATTGAAGAAGGATCAGCCGAGTGGTTCTTGTGGGAGGACAACTCCATTTGGCTCACTAACTTCGCACACATCAGGCTTCCAAACAGCTCTCAAGGAAACTCAGTTTTCACACTCTATGCTTAGTGCCCTTTGAGTGCCTAGGACTGAAATGAAGCTGGTAGAGCATCCCACACAAACCAATGCTCCACATGCTGGTTTCACATGCCACCAACTCTACATTCACAGGCAACTTCAGCCCCACAGCCGTTTTCAGATAGCCCTCAATGCAAAGGCTCTAGACACAAATATTGGTGTGAGAGCTAATTCAATCAAGGAAACACTGCATGTTGGTGAAGGGCATATTGAAGAAGGATCAGCCGAGTGGTTCTTGTGGGAGAACAACTCCATTTGGCTCACTAACTTCACACACCATCAGGCTTCCAAGCAGCTCTCAAGGAAACTCAGTTTTCACACTCTATGCTTAGTGCCCTTTGAGTGCCTAGGACTGAAATGAAGCTTGGTGAGCATCCCACACAAACGAATGCTCCACATGCGGGTTTCACATGCCACCAACTCCACATTCACAGGCAACTTCAGCGCCACAGCCGTTTTCAGGTAGCCCTCAATGCAAAGGATCTAGATGCAAATATTGGTGTGAGAGCTAATTCAATCAAGGAAACACTGCATGTTGGTGAAGGGCATATTGAAGAAGGATCAGCCGAGTGGTTCTTGTGGGAGAACAACTATATTTGGCTCACACACCAGGCTTCCAAGCAGCTCTCAAGGAAACTCAGTTTTCACACTCTATGCTTAGTGCCCTTTGAGTGCCTAGGACTGAAATGAAGCTTGGTGAGCATCCCACACAAACGAATGCTCCACATGCGGGTTTCACATGCCACCAACTCCACATTCACAGGCTACTTCAGCGCCACAGCCGTTTTCAGATAGCCCTCAATGCAAAGGCTCTAGACGCAAATATTGGTGTGAGAGCTAATTCAATCAAGGAAACACTGCATGTTGGTGAAGGGCATATTGAAGAAGGATTAGCTGAGTGGTTCTAGTGGGAGAACAACTATATTTGGCTCACTAACTTCACACACCATCAGGCTTCCAAGCAGCTCTCAAGGAAACTCAGTTTTCACGGTCTATGCTTAGTGCCCTTTGAGTGCATTATCTAGGAATGAACCTGGTAGAACATCCCACACAAACCAATGCTCCACATGCGGGTTTCACTTACCACCAACTCCACATTCACAGGCAACTTCAGCGCCACAGCCGTTTTCAGATAGCCCTCAATGCAAAGGCTCTAGACGCAAATATTGGTGTGAGAGCTAATTCAATCAAGGAAACACTGCATGTTGGTGAAGGGCATATTGAAGAAGGATCAGCGAAGGGGATATTGTATGAGAACAACTCCATTTGGCTCACTAACTTCACACACCATCAGGCTTATAAGGAGCTCTCAAGGAAACTCAGTTTTCACACTCTATGCTTAGTGCCTTTTGGGTGCATTATCTAGGAATGAACCTGGTAGAGCATCCCACACAAACGAATGCTCCACATGCGGGTTTCACATGCCACCAACTCCACATTCACAGGCAACTTCAGCGCCACAGCCGTTTTCAGATAGCCCTCAATGCAAAGGCTCTAGAGGCAAATATTGGTGTGAGAGCTAATTCAATCAAGGAAACACTGCATGTTGGTGAAGGGCATATTGAAGAAGGATGAGCGAAGGGGATCTTGTGGGAGAACAACTCCATTTGGCTCACTAACTTCACACACCATCAGGCTTCCAAGCAGCTCTCAAGGAAACTCAGTTTTCACACTCTATGCTTAGTGCCCTTTGAGTTCATTATCTAGGAATGAACCTGGTAGAGCATCCCACACAAACGACTGCTCCACATGCGGGTTTCACATGCCACCAACTCCACATTCACAGGCAACTTCAGCGCCACAGCCGTTTTCAGATAGCCCTCAATGCAAAGGCTCTAGACGCAAATATTGGTGTGAGAGCTAATTCAATCAAGGAAACGATGCATGTTGGTGAAGGGCATATTGAAGAAGGATCAGCCGAGTGGTTCTTGTGGGAGAACAACTCCATTTGGCTCACTAACCTCACACACCATCAGGCTTCCAAGCAGCTCTCAAGGAAACTCAGTTTTCACACTCTATGCTTAGTGCCTTTTGGGTGCATTATCTAGGAATGAACCTGGTAGAGCATCCCACACAAACCAATGCTCCACATGCGGGTTTCACCTGCCACCAACTCCACATTCACAGGCTACTTCAGCGCCACAGCCGTTTTCAGATAGCCCTCAATGCAAAGGCTCTAGACGCAAATATTGGTGTGAGAGCTAATTCAATCAAGGAAACACTGCATGTTGGTGAAGGGCATATTGAAGAAGGATCAGCCGAGTGGTTCTTGTGGGAGAACAACTCCATTTGGCTCACTAACTTCACACACCATCAGGCTTCCAAGCAGCTCTCAAGGAAACTCAGTTTTCACACTCTATGCTTAGCGCCCTTTGTGTGCCTAGGACTGAAATGAAGCTTAGTGAGCATCCCACACAAACCAATGCTCCACATGCGGGTTTCACATGCCACCAACTCCACATTCACAGGCAACTTCAGCGCCACAGCCGTTTTCAGATAGCCCTCAATGCAAAGGCTCTAGACGCAAATATTGGTGTGAGAGCTAATTCAATCAAGGAAACACTGCATGTTGGTGAAGGGCATATTGAGGAAGGATCAGCCGAGTGGATCTTGTGGGAGAACAACTCCATTTGGCTCACTAACTTCACGCACCGTCAGGCTTCCAAGCAGCTCTCAAGGAAACTCAGTTTTCACACTCTATGCTTAGTGCCTTTTGGGTGCATTATCTAGGAATGAACCTGGTAGAGCATCCCACACAAACCAATGCTCCACATGCGGGTTTCACATGCCACCAACTCCACATTCACAGGTAACTTCAGCGCCACAGCCGTTTTCAGATAGCCCTCAATGCAAAGGCTCTAGACGCAAATATTGGTGTGAGAGCTAATTCAATCAAGGAAACACTGCATGTTGGTGAAGGGCATATTGAAGAAGGATCAGCCGAGTGGTTCTTGTGGGAGAACAACTGCATTTGGCTCACTAACTTCACACACCATCAGGCTTCCAAGCAGCTCTCAAGGAAACTCAGTTTTCACACTCTATGGTTAGCACCCTTTGTGTGCCTAGGACTGAAATGAAGCTTGGTGAGCATCCCACACAAACGAATGCTCCACATGCGGGTTTCACATTCCACCAACTCCACATTCACAGGCAACTTCAGCGCCACAGCCGTTTTCAGATAGCCCTCAATGCAAAGGCTTTAGAGGCAAATATTGGTGTGAGAGCTAATTCAATCAAGGAAACACTGCATGTTGGTGAAGGGCATATTGAAGAAGGATCAGCCGAGTGGTTCTTGTGGGAGAACAACTCCATTTGGCTCACTAACTTCACACACCATCAGGCTTCCAAGCAGCTCTCAAGGAAACTCAGTTTTCACACTCTATGCTTAGTGCCCTTTGAGTGCATTATCTAGAAATGAACCTGGTAGAGCATCCCACACAAACGAATGCTCCACATGCGGGTTTCACATGCCACCAACTCCGCATTCACAGGCAACTTCAGAGCCACAGCCGTTTTCAGATAGCCCTCAATGCAAAGGCTCTAGACACAAATTTTGGTGTGAGAGCTAATTCAATCAAGGAAACGCTGCATGTTGGTGAAGGGCATATTGACGAAGGATCAGCCGAGTGGTTCTTGTGGGAGAACAACTCCATTTGGCTCACTAACTTCACACACCATCAGGCTTCCAAGCAGCTCTCAAGGAAACTCAGTTTTCACACTCTATGCTTAGTGCCCTTTGAGTGCATTATCTAGGAATGAACCTGGTAGAGCATCCCACACAAACGAATGCTCCACATGCGGGTTTCACATGCCACCAACTCCACATTCACAGGCAACTTCAGCGCCACAGCCGTTTTCAGATAGCCCTCAATGCAAAGGCTCTAGACGCAAATATTGGTGTGAGAGCTAATTCAATCAAGGAAACGATGCATGTTGGTGAAGGGCATATTGAAGAAGGATCAGCCGAGTGGTTCTTGTGGGAGAACAACTCCATTTGGCTCACTAACTTCACACACCATCAGGCTTCCAAGCAGCTCTCAAGGAAACTCAGTTTTCACACTCTATGCTTAGTGCCTTTTGGGTGCATTATCTAGGAATGAACCTGGTAGAGCATCCCACACAAACAAATGCTCCACATGCGGGTTTCACATGCCACCAACTCCACATTCACAGGCTACTTCAGCGCCACAGCCGTTTTCAGATAGCCCTCAATGCAAAGGCTCTAGACGCAAATATTGGTGTGAGAGCTAATTCAATCAAGGAAACACTGCATGTTGGTGAAGGGCATATTGAAGAAGGATCAGCCGAGTGGTTCTTGTGGGAGAACAACTCCATTTGGCTCACTAACTTCACACACCATCAGGCTTCCAAGCAGCTCTCAAGGAAACTCAGTTTTCACACTCTATGCTTAGCGCCCTTTGTGTGCCTAGGACTGAAATGAAGCTTAGTGAGCATCCCACACAAACCAATGCTCCACATGCGGGTTTCACATGCCACCAACT